>NC_136489.1:83247687-83367687 GCF_053919585.1 Euprymna scolopes
TTGTGTTTGTATGTGTATTTGTATGTGTATTTGTATATATATATATATATATATATATATATATATATATATATATATATATATATATATATATATATATATATGCGAAAAATTGGATAAAGATATCGGTAACGTTTTCCTTTACTGCGTCTTCCTGCACGCGTGGTATAAATAAGTTGAAGCCTACACGTTTCGATTGCTGAACAAACAGTTCTTTTTTTTTTAGACGTTTTTAGTCAATTATCAAATAAATGGAGCACTATGTTGCTCTTTTCTTACTAGCGGTAATGAGAGACGGGATATGCTCGAAGAGACAGAACGAAGTTTACGGGGATGAAAACTTTACTTCTCCACAACATTTTTTAAAACGCCTGAGAATGCTTATCGAGATGAATAAAATGAAATTCTTCTCGGCAAACTTCAACAAAAGGTTGGTGGAGGTAGATTGTATAAAACTTTATTTCCCCAAGCTCCTCACATTATGTGTAAATTTTCATTTTGTATATTAAGTAGATTATTGGAACATTTTTGGCGTCTATAACAAGTTAAATGATCATATACCTTGGTTTGGTTCAAATGTTTCCCATACCCTTTTTTGGCTTTGAGCAATATCTCATGTGTTTCAATACATATTATAGAAATACATATTATGGTCGTGTAATGTCGTATTTCGATATCTTAACGTACTTACTACTAGGTTTGTTCTTTGCATATGTTGTTTTTTCTTTCAATATATATTATCTATTCGAATTCATTTCTGTCTCCGCGTTAGCGTTGGTGAACCTTCCAGGGCTACAGCATCTTGGTGTCGAGATTCGCATTCAATAAAGAAATACACACCACAAACTTCTCGCCAACGAGAGATTCGAACTTTCAAAACGTGTTTCCACAACAAATGTGCGACACAAGGACTTTACGAAAGATGATTCTAGGAGTGTACGAGAAAGCTTCACTCAAAATATTTCAGTATCTTGAACATTTTGTAGCGTAAAAAGTTTGATCACACAAATAGAAGAACCCTAAATAATTGAAATTTGAGAAAAACATCAACGAACATGTAAACTATCAGGAAAAAGTAATTACAACAAAAGCTATCGATTTACTGAAAGACCAATATTATTTTTGCAACTAACTCGAAAGAGATACCGTATCTGCTAAATACTGAAAAAAGTGCCTAAAATATGTACTCAAAGGTTGGAATTAAACGTTAAATTAGTAAGAAACGTTAAGTTCGTTTTGATTCATTTCAAATAAGTACATAAACGTAACTTTCAACGTACAGCATTAAACTCTAAATTTCACTTTTGAAAACAAACGAAAACGTAAAAAAATATGGACGAGTTAAAGAAATAATGATCCGGATATCTCAACAGCAACCCGAATTATAGAAACAAAATATGATGCACTAACAATATATAAAACAACATATCCTTCACCAGCAAAATACAGAAGAACGATTAATTTTGCAACAACAAGAAATGGAAATGAAGAAGGAATTCTTCTGAGAAGCTTAACTAATAACACTTACACGGACAGCGATACGGCGAGTTCTGAAAATATGATATGCGACACTATTGAAAACTTAATTACATCCCTGACTAATACCAGTTATTCGACATATTAATTAAACGGCATGACTGTGTTCAACATTGATTGTATAGATTGGTCTTATACAAAAACGCGTGCTGTTCCAAAAGCTTGAACAGTTGATTTGTAGCCTAGATTCTACCTAAATAGACTAAAAATCTGCAGTGTGAAGCAAAATTTAATGTTATTTTCAAAAATGATCAGTTCATTTGCACTTTTATACATGAGAGACGATGTTGGTAATACTGTGCTATTCAGGATGGCAGATATTATTTAATGTTTACGTCGGTATTTAATAAGCCCTACGACTATTTAAAACTTGCGAAATTCACGGCAAATCATTTCAAAAGAGAAAATATGCTACGATCAGGCGGAGAATATTAAGAAACTTCGAACCCAGAAATAATCTAATTTTACAGAAACTCAAATAGTTTTAAGCATGAAAAAATACTAAATAAATATTGAGGGGTCGGGCGTTGCTTACGTCTGGGCACTAAACACCATTTCCTAAAATATACGCAACTCGAAAAGAGGATATGTCTAGTCGCAGAATAAATGAAGGATTGTTTCCATGAATTAAAAATAAAAATGGCCACTCACAGATTAAAAACGAATGGAATTTAACAAAAAAAAATTACCCCCGAGCCCATGCTTCCGATGCAACAAACTACATTGAACACATATCTGCACATTTGAAAATAAAAAGTTGAAAATAGCGGCAAACTTAGTTACAAAACATCACATTGTTAGAAGAGAATAGAAAAATATGTTGGACATCATAATTAGCACAACAAATTGCAAGAATATACGTAAAACGTACTTGTCAAGATATTTTACAAAACCCTGAAACTACGCCTAGACACTAGATTTGATTTCTCACTTATAAATTTGCGAAAGTAAATGAACCAGGCTTGAAAAAGAATTCTAAATGCAGTATAGACCGTATTGGGAAACGATATTTGCTTTCTATCGCGGTAGAGAGACCTCATCTTTTCCACAGCCGCCTTGGCAATTTTCTTAATGTCTCTGTTCCAGCTCATGTTCCCTGTTGATGTTAATCCGAGCAGTTTGAAAGATATACTTTTAGGTAATGTATATTTGATAATAGCTAATGTCGTTTGAGAAAATTTATTGTAATTATTGAAGGAAACAAGCTTAGTCTTGGAAGCTTTGAATGTGACCATCCGTGTTTGTCCCCATTTCACTACAGATTGATAGTCATCCTCTTATTTCTTTTCTATTTCTTAAGACATTTTTTAGGTTGTTCTCCTTCGGGCCATGTTATAGATGGTGATGAGAGTTATATAATAGTGGAGTTAAGCGAAAGAAATTCGACGGGACACGAGAAAAACACACTGATTAAATGTACATTTTTTAAATACTTGCAAAATAAGCGTGTGTGAACTGAGAAGTAGACTTGAACTCTGGGGTGTAGGCTCTAATTATGCTCTTTTTAGAGACAGATGCCAGTGTCGGCGCATGAGTCTAGATATCACAACAATAATCCGACCATTAAAGTAGTAGTTTTTGGAAATATAAAATACTGGCAAATGTGAGAATCTTTCTAGCACGTTTAGGATATTAATGTTTGCTTGCAGCATAGTAACCTACTTTTGCAATTCGGGTTACGTTCAAAAATGTAACTAAGGTAGTAGAATTAATTACCATGTAGTGCAATGTTATGTAGGATTATTGTCATTTACAATTCATTTTTTGTTCCACTCAGATAGAAACTGAAATGAATTATGTGAGTTTGATCATATTTCTGATATACCTGTGGATTTGTATTTTCTACGGGGCAAGATAAAATTGAGTCGCGAAGGTCGCGTAAGAAAATAAAGAATAAATGTTTACGGGGTGCATGCGCATTTCCATTAAGTTGATCGAATCTACGACTGTCGAAGATGACCTATTTATTTTTTTAATAAAAATATTATGTATATAATACGGTCTTAAATTGCTAACGAACGAATCCATTCATAAAAATCTTTATTACATATTCGAATTGATGTTAGTTACGGATGAATGTGTTCATTAATTAGGGTATACATCTCATGGGGGAATTTTGTTGCATAATTGCTATGATCTGACAAATTATTACGATAATACGTTATCAAATATAGCTCGATATTTTTGTAGTGAGCAGAAAGGTTTATTATAATAAAATTGGATGAATTTCAATTATTGAAAATGTGAGAAAACTATTTTAATTTTTTACTCATAAACATTCCAATGTAGTTCTTTAGATAATTTAATATAAAAATAGTCTAATATTCGAAGATTCAGATTTAATTGCTCTGGCATTTTTTATTATCCTTATATATACTAAAAACGTCGACATTTACCCATCTGGACAACAATTCTGTTAGTTTACAAGAACATACAAACTCATTATATCTACACTAAAAGGTCGTATGTTATGTAAGTATAAAATGTTATTTCAAAACATATGAATTAGTTATATAAAAATCCTACACTTAATCCTAGGAGCTACAGAATCATCATCGCAATCATCTACGGAGAATTTACTTCTCAATTATCCCCTAAATCACCAAGTCCCACCAGCTTTCCCTTCCCACCCCTTGTATTTCTCAGAGTGCACTTATATTGAGACCCACCCTTCGTAACCGATCCTTAAATCATAGACGTAAATGCCACCTTCCATTCCTCTGAACACAAAATATAAAAATCTTCTCAGACGTGTTCCTTTTTTCTTATTAGCTGATACTTGAAATTCTCCAATTCCGGAATGTAACTAATTAACACTTTGCCTAACTAAAACATTTTGTCCTAGCTTACGGCTACATAAATACAATAAAAATTAGCCAACTGAAAACATTCCAAAATACTTAACAACCCCATAATTATAATCCGTATTCGGTTTATTTTACGCTTTTCATTGGGGGCTTATTATTTATAAAGGTACGATACGTTGTTTTCTTATTTTCGCCATGCGCTTTAATATGGATAACATACAGTGTTTTTTCTCCAATTTTATCAGTTGTCTTTATTTTTTTTACTTTTTGTTTGTCATTTATTATCGAAATGAAACGAAACCCTTAATTTTCTGATTGATTGTTTACCTTTGATTTTTATTTTGGTCTATTTACTTATCGTTATACACAGACACAAATGCACACACGCACACATAAGTGCTCGCGAGAAAGAGCAGGACACAAGATGTGTTAATAATTATAATAAAAATAGGATAACAATAACAATGACTTTCGCTGGCGAGGTATACTACTGACCGTTACCAGTTATACATCCCTTTTGAAAGATTCATCTCTATTTTTCTCGTTAGGTACTGAATATGTCTTAATGAAACGTATATTAAATATGTCCCTTATTAAATTTGTAAGAGTTTCTATTCTGAAAGAAGTTTAAAAAATGTTATCTAAAAAAAGTTATTTTAAATTTTTTCTTAAAAAAATCAGATTTTCTCATTATTCAGACCTGTATTACAAAGAGAGGTCGCAACAAATGAGTTCAGGTGTGAGGAGCAATACAAACTGAAACATAGAGAATATTCAGACATGTAATAATACAAGGGGGGTTACAAAAATAAGTTATTGTGTGAGGAGAAATACAACCTGAAATAGGGAGAAGGAGAGTTTTAAAATATAATCTTACAAATATAAGATACAAGTTAGAAAAACATTTCATCCTAGGCATGAACATTATTAAACAAAATGTTTTTACTATAGACTTTAAAAATAAAAGTACCCGATTCAATTAAACATTTATTTATCTTCAAAGTGCATTTTTATAAATTTTACAAAGTAAGGTATAGAAAATGAATCTAAATTAAATCCAAAAATTACCTTGGATTATTTTATGTAATGCACGTTTTGTTGTAATTTAAAAACATTATCTTTCATCTAGTAATTAATGATATAGATATAAACTTTTCAATTATTTTTTCAGTAAAATCTCCCCGTTTCTTTTTTTATCTTGGTTTAAGATGCTCCTAAAGTAGTCATTCAATGTTTTGCTGTTGTAAAGTACACCGTTCAGTAAAGTATGTACGTATTTTACTTGCTTTAATAGGCGTCTCATTCTGTATTGTTATGATTTTCCATTAATATTGAACAATTTCTATGAAGGCCTCTTTAAAATCTGGTAATATGCCTATAGACTGCATATTTACAGAAGGGTCTAAAATAAACGTAATAATAGTATGGTAACAGAAAGTTCTACACTAAAGGTAATAACGTTACAGAACACAAATAATATTCAACATGTATTTTAAACAAGATTAAATGTATTTTTGTATTGTTTAGCTTGAAAATATAGGTTATATCTGTAGTCCACCGTGATATTCAAATTCTTGAAATTTCTTCTGAAATGTTTTTTTATCATGTTTTCCTTATTTATAAAATATATATTTCATTGGAAAATACCAGAAGTCTTACACATTGTTATTAAGAAAAACTATGTTGTGAACTCGAAACTTACCTGCATTAAAGACGTTTGTAGCTACTATATTACGACGGGAGTAAAACATTCTCAGTGAGCAGAACATTATATGGTAGAAACGGCAGGATTTATACGCAGCGCGTACTACAACGCATAATGGACACAACAAACGGCTAAGATCTCCTTACCCTATATCTAGCGTTTGTACCCATTTGGTTAATATCTTTTCTTACATCTAAGAAAAAAAAACGGTCAGCCAAAGTGTGGATCGATTGTTGCAAGTATCCCAGTTTGTTAAAAAGTGAAGTTGAGTTTCCAACAAGCGAATTAGAGTTTCCAACATGTGTTTCCTATAAAATAATTCTCCTCAAATTATGGCGGCGAGTTCTTTACTTCAAGTTTGCAAATCATCAGGCAAAAGAAAAATTATGTCAATCTCTAAAAAACATGCCATGCATTATTTTTGCTAATGTCTTAATAAAATTCTCCTCTGCTCACATTTCTAAAGATAAAAACCCTGCTTATTTGCAAACATTAGAGAAAAAAAGTAATCCATAATTATAAAAATAGACCTTAAATAACAAAATATGCTTACAAGCAGACACTTTAGCAAAAAAGGAATGCATAAAAAATCTGATAGAGCGCGCACCAAAGCAATATTTTTTTTTTCTTTTTTATGACTGGGTGATTTCTTTTGCCCGACAAAAATAAATATAATATGAAGCGCGAAGAAAAAAATTAATGATTGCATTAAAGTCCACCGAACACGGCTCTCAAAATAGCAAAACAAGCATGTTCAGTAAAAAAAAAACAAAAAAAAAACAATGATTGATCGTATTTTAATCGAAAAAACAGTAAAACCGTTTGAATTTGCTGGTGTAACTTCTTTGTTGTACAGAGGTCTCTAAAGCAACAGTGATTTCTATTACTGTTTTTCAATGTCCATGTCTTATATATCTTTTTATTCAACGTAATATACAACTGCTTTCATATTCCTTTAAAAAATACTCTTCCAAATGCTTAAGTTCCACATGGTTAAGCAACAAAAATGTAACGAAATCAAAAATTATATTAAAAACATCAGAAACAAGACAGAAACAAATGTTTATAGGTTTACTTAAACCACAAATAGTTTCAACAAATTACACTTCAGAAAATTCAATTACGACAAACAACTAGAGGATTTAGTTGTAAATTCATTTAACTCCTAAAGCTAAGTTTTAACTCAGCGTCCTCATCATGAATTTATAAGGACTGAAGAATAAGACTGGCAATCGTATTTTTTATGTCTGTTGAATATTTTCCGTTTACACTTGTGAAAGTTAAGTAAATTTTACCGTCAGTTATTTACGTTCCTTTATTAAAGAAGGTCCCGTTACAATAACGTCGAAGGCGGTGAGGATTAATAAAAATTCGGAAAAAATACAGATTTAATTACTTAGTGGATTAAAATGTATTAAACGAAAGTCAAATAGTGCAGTTAACTCCAAGTGTGAATAAAATTGAACCAAAAAGCGAAAAGACAAAGTCTCCCAATCTTTATAATAAAATAATTGTAATCCATATTGTAGGTCTATACCAACCTGCCAGATGAATAAACTATATATGCTTATTTTGCTTTTGTATTTACGGTTTTTCTAATGCTTTCATAAATTTTTGAATTCTTAAATGTAAGCATATACAAAACTGGCACTGTTACATATTATTCCAGCAATAGTTCTTCTTTGTCAGCTTCAAACCGTTTAGGATTTATCTTTGGTATGAGTCATATTTGATTTTATTTACTTATGAAAGCACGAGGTACTTAAACTGGATAAACGCTCTGCGGGATCCAATCTTTTCGTCCAACCTTTTTTCTGTTTGCTATTCATAACATACTACTACAGGATATTGAATGATCATTTAGGGGGGTTATGCAAAAGTTATCATTGTTATTGCTGTGGTTAATATTCAGGCCGTGGGCCATATTCAATTCATTTTGTCACGCTCGAAATTTATGTTCATATAAAGTACGATATCCGTATATGAAATAACTATGGTAATGATCTCGAACTGTAATCCTGAATTCATGAGGCAGTGATGCAGTTGAAATTTAAGTATTAATGACTAAACGATTTATTAGTTTTCGGCGTATATTATTGAATATGTGACTATTGCTAATGTAAAATTTATATAAAAAAGCGTCATTCCGAGGTAATCCAACAAACAATAAGGTCTTAAAGCAAAATAGATATCACCATGCATCGCCACTTTTAATACACGACGTATATTAGTTTCCGTGCACCTCTCGTCCATTTAATGGGATTAAATAGTGTAATTAATAAATATACAAATGCATTTTCTTACATAGATATTTAACTCAAACACACAAGTATATCATACTATGAACGGTTACTTATTGTTATTTACAAGATAAAATATTCGATATATGAATTTCTCTTAATCAATTTCTGTAAAACAAATTTCTCTAATGTTGAAATTAGGTAAATTATCTCCTAGGCAATATTAAACGTATTTTTCTTATTAAATTGTTCTTAATATAAAACCTGGTTATTGCTTATATTTTAATGTTTTATATATTATCACAATGTGATTTTACTGTGTAAAGATAATGAATAAATTCCAGCAATGATGGCTTCATATTACGTCTGCGCAAAAATGTTTGCTCATTAGTTGCTATTCCCAGAAAGATGAGAAACTAAGAATCTGTTATATACAACTGTATTTCAAACATATTTTACAGATCATCCATGATGAGCACTGCAGAACAAAGGATAAATATTTCTGTCATATATATATATATATATATATATATATATATATATAGTGCCACGCAAAAGAATTGGATGCATTACATTTTTTCTTCAAAACTTCAATTATGGAACCCGATTTTACCTTAAACTGGGTCAGTATATTCCTATTACTATTTCAAATTATCTTTGGGGTTGTAATTAGAAAATCAAAGTTTAGACAGTTTATATTAAAGGAAGAATATGAATTAACAAATGCAAAAATATTGGATACATTTAAAAAAAAATATTTTTCTGAAATAAATTTAAATGGCTTTTGCTTAGCGTGTTGCAATAATGCAAACGAGTTACCACTGACAAATCAGATAGCTTTATATTAAAATAATATTATAAACTTCTTTCAGTTTGGGTTCACTCCTTCAAAGTAAACCAGTTCATTTATAAAAATGCCTAAGACTAAAGAGTTGTCAATAGACATTCGTCAAAAAAAATCATTGATAAGCACAAAGAAGGAAAAGGGTATTAACTAATTTCAAGGGAACTGAATCTACAACTTAATACAATTGGAAACGTTATTAGAAAGCTTAAATACCCTGGTGAAGCTGATGCAAATCTTCCAAGATGTGGTTGTCTAAGAAAATTAAACAAAAAAACTATCAAGGTGGGTAAGCATAAAGGTAAAACATAACTTTTCTTACTCGTGGTGAAATTCAAAGCTACCTCAGAGAAGCTGGGCGTAATGCGAGCAAGGATACAAAATCAACAGAGTTCTAAATTGGGCAGGATTTCTATCAAGGTCCCCAATAAAAGTTCCATTATTGAGACTTAAATATGTCCGATCACGTTTATGTTAAAGCATATGCGAAATAACTCCAAGAATTTTGGAACAAGGTAATCTGGTCAGACGAAACGAAAATCGAAATCATTGGAAGAAACACAACAACACATGTATGGCGTAAAACTGCACCGCCTATAACAAATGCTATAACCCATGCTAAATTTTGGAGGTGGTTCGATTATAGTATGGGGGTGTTTTTCATCCAAAGGTACTGCTGAACTAGAAATCATCAATGGTAGAATGAATGAACGGTAGTACAGGGAGATTACGGAGAAAAACTTCCAGAAATCTGCTGATTTTTTTTAACATAATAGCAATTTCGTGTTGTAGCAGGACACTGATCCGAAAAATACTGCTAAACTTAGAAATAACGGAATTGACGTTCTTATTTGACTCAGTCAGTCTCGAGACCTCAACCTAAATGAAAGTTTGTGGAAAATATTGATGATCAATGTTCACAAGTGTTAATCCACAAAATAATAAACAACTAGAACAGTTCTGCAAAGAAGAATGGCGCAAAATACCTGCATGCCTTTGCAAAAAAAACGTGTGCAATTATTGAAGGCGATTGGAAGCTGTTTAATGCAATAAGTGCTATGCAAGCAAATATAATAATCAATGTATCCAATACTTTTGCGTTAGTTGATTTATATTTTTCTATTAATATAAACTTTCAAAACTTTAATTTTGTAATTACTGACCCCCCATATATTAGTTAGAATAGTAATAGCAATATACTGACCAAATTTTAGGTAAAATCTTGAACCCTCGTCAGAACATCTCGTCAGATCACCGGATTCAAGCAACGTTGAGCCTGGTTAGTACCAGACGGTGACCATTCCGGAAGTCAAGTTGCTGTATATGCCCTCCGCTTATCCCGGCATTTGTTTCTAGTCGTCTTGTACATTCACTTCAGTTGCTACTAGTATTTACCAACATCGACTCAGCAGAGGTGTGGTTGGAGATTGCGCACCTCCTGCCACATAAATTTCACGCGCAGGCCCACTTTCGGTGGTATCCATAGTCTGTCAAAGACCTGTTGGGACCCATATATATATATATATATATATATATATATATATATATATATATATATATATATATATATATTATTATTATTATTATTATTATTTTGTCCTTAGTGTACAGTTCTGAATAATGGTAGACAGCGTCTGGTAAATGTTTATCTCGATAATAGGAATATAATTACAGGAAAAAGTAACAACTACAAACCTGATATTACACATATCCAGAGATGTCTTTCCAAGTGTTGAGATGTAAAAAATATAAAAAATCTAGGTAAGCAGACGTCTGTTTCTGATAATAGATATCAAAATTGAATTAAACATTACTCTTTACATTGCCTTTTATCTTATTAGAGTTCTTTTCTTTTCTCATTGCCGATATTTTTACAATTCTCTTTTAAACGGAACAACGGAATCTAGAAATAGAATAGTCGTCTGAGTGAAAAGCAATGTCTAAATAAGACAATAATTACAAAGGTGAAGAACAGTAAAAAAGCAAAAGCAAAAACTAATGTAGTAACATTCAAAGTTTTACTGTTTGGTAATAGCCTGTCATGTCTCTGAAAATGTTAAGAATCACAATCGTTTTACAAATTATAATTAATGCAATTGTTGTGCCGATATTTGAAAACGTGTTTGAAAATCACCAGGAATAGACAAATAAATAAGACGTAGGAGAACTACAATAAAATTAAATTAAGATGTGAACATATCTTCAGTAAATAAAATTTAAAATCAGAAATATAAAACATGAAAGCAGATGAAATATAGATAGCAGAATGGCATACATTTAACAGGCAAAATAGATAAAATTACAATCAGTAAAATTATAAAACATGTTTTTAAATTTAAAAAGGGACGAAAATGGCAGATGACCCTTTCTGAAAAGCATATATACTAAACAAATACCGTCGAGATCTATAGAATTTAACAATTGGTAACTAAATATGTTTAGTATTTTTTAATGATATATAATAACACTTAAAACATATTTTGTGAATTTACGTGAAGAAAAAAATTAATGGGCATTATGTCCGAAGTCGTAAACATTTAATCTATTTGATCATTAAGTGATCCACATAATGCTTGTAAAATATTGTGAATGCAAATATTTTGTGTGTATTTTCCAAGATTTTGGGCGCTATTTTATATCATCATATATATTAAAAGCGTGCAATATTACAAATAGAGCTAAAGTTTAATAAGACAAATATATCATAAAATAAACAGTAATATCGATATATTTGGGGGTGCGTGTGTACGTGTGTGAGTGTGTGCGTGCGTGTGTGTGTGTATGTGTGAACATACATTAATATACGGCATATAAGTTGGTTCTAAAACTGCTCACACACCTACCTTAAAATATAATATTTTGATTGCAGACATTTCTCTCTGGGCACAATTACTCTAGATGCAATAACAGATGCCACATACAAATGCATATCACGAAAATTATTATCGTCCATTTATGTAACATTAGGACGCCGTGTTGTACACATTTATTTCTTGTAATAAAATCCAACATTCTATCTTTGGAGAAACATCATTACGATCCCCAATATTTTTAGAGGAAGTAGTTCATATTTCCCTCTAAATCTTATGTCATACCACTACACCAGTTAACACCAGTTCGATATATACACATTATAATTATATTGCTCCGACACTGAATACCCGTATAAACTGGAGCAGGCACACATATGCATACAATTAGCATTATACTCCCCGATTCAAAAAAATAATAGTCCCCCCTATTAAAATACTAGCAATTCTCATTGGCTGAGAACATAATAATCTATTATTCCAGAATAAACACAAGCTTACGAAAAACGAAGATGTCAGAACTTTACAAATATAGCTACTCTCCCTACACGAACCAATAGTTTTATGAATAGAAAAGCAAAACAATGATATCCTTTAATTGTGGGTATTATGTTCAACGGGCTTGTTTTTGTTTAGTTGTTTTCATTTGTGGAGATGTTAGCGTACCTTACTTTATGATGATGAGCGTTTATTATTTTTCTATTTGGTTTAATATTCATAAAACTATTGGCTCATGTAGAGAGTGTAGCTATATTTGTAAAGTTCTGACTATTCGTTTGCAAAATTGATAAAATTACAATCAGTAAAATTATAAAAAAATATGTTTTAAAATTTAAAAAGGGACGAAAATGGCAGATGACCCTTTCAGAAAAGCATATATACTAAACAAATACCGTCAAGATCTATAGAATTTAACACTTGGTAACTAAATATATTTAGTATTTTCAATGTCCCACTCATAGGATGAAATGTCATTCAAAGAGCCGTTCTTAATACGGGAATGTTGCAGGTGACAGAGAAGATTGAGGTTGTCCTTTCCGAAATTAGTTCTTAACATTAGGAGGTTCGGTGTCTATTCTGGAAGTCGTCCGGAGTTTCGGAGTAAGGCAACAACAACAACAACAACACCAACAACAACAGTCCTCATTCTTGATGAGTGATTTTGCTGACAAAGGGAGAAGAAAAAGATGTTTACTAGGTTGCGTCG
This sequence comes from Euprymna scolopes, assembly GCF_053919585.1. Classification (NCBI taxonomy): domain Eukaryota; kingdom Metazoa; phylum Mollusca; class Cephalopoda; order Sepiida; family Sepiolidae; genus Euprymna; species Euprymna scolopes. The sequence continues at coordinate 83,260,837 of NC_136489.1, forward strand.
ACGGCCGCCAGGGATGTCGGGAATCTTCTATTCCTATGTCTATCCTTCTAGCAATGTCACTAGTAAGGGTGATGGAGATAAACGTTTTATCTGGGCTGACGTTATCCGCCTGATAGTCAGGGACCCGAGCCTTGGATTAACCACTAAGGAGGCTGTCCTATCAGCAGGTGCAAATTATAGGGGCTGCTGCATTGCTATTTGGTGAATTGATTCTGGACCATGCAGTGGTATCAGGTGCGACCTCTCTATACCATATTAGTGGGTAATTGTTACGGTTTTACCTTTTCATGTGCTACAAAACAATATTCGTTTCTATTTCTCTCTTACTTTCCCTCTATGTCCTGCTTCAGACATGTCTATCGACCTAATCCACAAATCCCAAAACACCATGATGAAAAGTCTCAATAAAAAACATACTATAAAACCCAGATCCCCAACTTCTAACGTAGACCCCCACTACCAGGCCTCCTTCTCTAAAATAAGCGGTCTACGTTCTAACATTCCAGAGATTGAAACCCAATTACACGAGAAAAAACAGACATATTATTTCTAAGGGAAACTGGCATTGAACAAACCATTTCCCTACATGAGTTCGTAATTAAAGTATACTCTGATGTAACTTCCAAATCTGACCCCCAAGATCACCTTGGGCATGATGGCTTTCCCTGTGGTAGGGACATCTCGAGAGAAGATCCTAACTTACCCTATATGTGCTTCTGGGTTGCACTAGCTAAAACTACTGCATTTATATTTGCTCTTTATCGCCCCCACAACAGCATTATAACAGTGTATAATCAATATTTCGATACAGGTTCTTCACTCAGCAAAACAAAAGGCAATCTCCACAAGTGGCCTAGACACCTCACCTTTATGTCCATGTCGAGAGGTACAAACGATGCACCGCCTTATGGAAACCTGCCGATTAACTCCTCATTTCTCAACCCATGCCCTTAAGGAGGAAAACAGCGCCGCCATGCCATAGGTTTATTTCTATTGTGATAAGATATGATGATGACCCCCCACGAGGACATCAGGATTTAGTCTAAATGAGTTTCATCTGATGCCTAAAATGTGTCTCAGAAACGCCTGGTCCACCCCCTCTATAACTGTTTTCTGAGTTAGTCATGAGGGGGGTTGGCTAGAGATGCGTAAAGCAGATATTGAAAAATACCAGATTGATAGAGACTGATCTTTATGCGAACGCTTATTCCTCTGTCTGACTATACTCGCTTCTCAAAGCTACCAAAAGCCTTACTGTTACGTTGTATCCTATAGTTTACCTTAGCAGTCAATGTTCCATCTCTGGTAAGAGTGCTACCCAAATACACGAATGTCAACTACAGTAAGCCTCTGATTGTTGAGAAAAATATATGGTTCCACATAGAAACTACTGTGTGGGGCTGGGAACATGACCTTAGTCTTCTTAATGCTAATAGCATTCCCAACATATTCACATGCCATTGAAACAGGTCCATGATATCTTGCTCATCTCCCTCATTATGAGCCACAAGATCAGGCGTTATATGTATAGAGCAGTTCAAGAATTAGGTGTTAAAAGACCGTTGGAGAAACATAAAACTAACGAATATCGAAGACTATATTTGCAGTTCTGAAACGAAATAAACCCATAGAAATTAACATGTAAACGCATAGAAAAGCATAGTAACAAAATAATTAGAAAATGTAGATGTTGGTATATAACCCTGGTCCCCGCCATTGTCAACGGAGATAGGTTTTAATGGCCATCTATGACGTTTAGTCGAGTGTTCATATTAGTATGGAGCTCGCTGCATAACCGTAGAAATGTAGGTGGACATCCCAACTTTCCTGGAATTGTCCATAATTAGTTATGTTAACCGTATCAAATGCTTGAGCCATATAAATAAAAAAACAGATGAATCGGAAACGGTGGTCAGTACATTTCTCCTGTAATTGCCGGATAGAGAATATAATCCCCATTTTTTCTCTACCTGGACGAAAGCAATTTTGACTATGTGGAATGAAAGACGGACAAATATGCTTTAACAATCGATTGAGTAGAACTTTGGAAAATACTTTACTAACGTCTTAAACCAACCTATGCCGCGATAGCGTCCACAGTCGGGATCTAGATAAATTAACAGTTCGATCGACAATATGAGTGCTTAAACATGAATTAATTATATCAGAAATAAGTTCCATAATTTTAAGGTGAGTCATGGTTGTATTGCAGTGTGAAACTTCATAACAAATACAATCAAATCATTAGCGAATCCATTTTTTTAATTTTCTGGTTTAATATATCAAAGTTTGTAAGTGTGAACGATCTGACATATAAAAAGATAAATTGGAATGACTTGAAATAAAGACTCAAAGAAATTGCATTTTAATGTGATTACTGTTCTAAGTAATAAGTTACAATTTTAAGTTTTGAAATTGTCCGAGATGAAATAAATTACAATTCACTACCTTATTATTATATCTCACTATGTCTGTGTGTGTCTGTTTTTCAATTTGCATATCCTCCTAGACGGATTATCGTAAGACGATGTGATGTATCTCAAATAATTGCATTTTTTGTTCAAAATTTTATTAGGAGGATTTAATCAGTATAATTGCTGTGGCCTTCAAAAAGGGTTCAAAATTGAAAGCAATAACACATTGACAAGCATAGCACAATGTCGTCATTATGCGCATGGGTTACATCGAGTAAAAAAAGAAATGTATTTATTAGGATATTTCACAACGTTTTGAAAGAGATCGTCTCTTTAGTGCAACGGCTAAACCAACCGATTACAAGCACAAGTGCTCATCTTTTCTTTTTTTATATTCAGATATTCTTGATTGTTAAATGTTATATAAGGAATACACAATAACACTTTTATTTAAACAATACAGACAGATTTTTCTTGCTTTACGCAACGAAAATGTCATATTCAAATATATACGATATATCGGCATTCAAGAATTCACGTTATTAGATCAAGTAATGGTATTTGTATTGAGTTTACACCTAAACTTGTTAACCGATCATTAAGAATATTAATTATGTGTATATATTTATATATTTCTATGTCTTTGATGCACTCCTAAACTAATTGACAGATCATAATGAATTTTAAATATGTTTATATGATTATACATTTGTATGTATTAGATTCACTCTTAAACTTATTAAACTGATCATTATGAATATTAATTATGTGTATACAGGGTGTTCAATAATAACCGTTACAAATGTTTTTACTTGTATTAAATAAATAAACAAAAAAATATGATTGCATTAATTGAAATGTATAAAATAATAATATGGTAATTAAAATATAAACTTTTTACTCGATATAACCTCCATTAGCCTCCACAACTTGCTGCAAACGTTTGGAGAATTCTCTGCAGGAGTCACGAATGACGCGTTCGGGTATTTTCTTTTTTAGAGGGTCCAAACTGGCGCTGTGTGTAGCTGAGAATTGCTCTCCAAAATTGACCAGATTGCAAAGTCCAGTAGGTTCAGGTCTGGGGATGATGGTGGCTATCCTTCCTTCGATATGAAAGCAGGCACATTCTCTGTCAGCCATTCCTGCGTCTATTTTGCTCTACGAGTATGTGCAGAGTTTGGTGGAATGACCAACGCCTGTTTAAGAAATGCTTTTGCGCACAGGGCAACAATGCAGACTCAAAAATGGATGTGCGATAATTTTACTGGTTCAATTTGATACCATCATCAACAAAACCAAGTGGAATTCTTCCCGTCTCTATTACCGCTGCCCAGACCATCACTGAGGTGGCACCTTGCCTCCGAGTAACGACGTAGAGGCTCGACTTAATTTTTACGCGACCAAATCCGATCATTTTGGATGTTAAGGTGCTGTTGGACGTCGAATTTCTTTTCCTCACTGAAAGCCAAGTTAGGAAGCGTGCCAGCAGTGATGCGAGATAAGATGAGCTCAGCTCTTTGCGCACGTTTCTCGATAGAACTTGTAGCTAACAGTTGTTTCTTCTTGTGTTTGTACGCAGATGTTTGGAGATCAGTGTGGAGAATCGTAGACATCGTTCCGATTGACACTTTACCCTCTTTAGCGAGATTTTTGAGGGATCGTCTTGGGTTCCTCCTAACATTCTCTCTTGTGAATTTTACCAGTTTTGGGGTCCTGGCAGAACGAGACCGACCATGGCCATGTTGATTAACAATGCCACCAATCGATTTGAACCGTTTAAGTGTCAGCCAGACCAACATTCTGTTGATATGTAAGACTTTTGCTATGTCAGGTGCTGTCTTCCCAGATTTGAATAGCTCTACAATATTATTTTTTGTAAATCCTGTTGCATTCTGATCAGAAAAATATATAGATACTTTGTTAAATATAGAAAACAAAAGAATCTCGTAACGGTAAATTTTGGAGACCCTGTAGGTTTATATATTTTATGTATTGGAATAACCCTTAAACTTATTAACCTATCATTATTAATTGTAATTATGTGTATATGTTTATATATTTGTATGCATTGGATCCACTCCTAAACTAATTAACCGATTATTATTATTATTTTAATTAATGGTATAGGATCATATATTTATATGTATTGGATTCACTTCTAAACTAATTGGCATATCATTGTGAATTGTAATTATGTGTATATGTTTATATATTTGTGTGCATTGGAATCATTCCTAAACTAATTAACAGATCATTGTGCATTATAATTATGTTTATGTGTGTATATATTTCTATGGATTCACTCTTTAACTAATTAACTGATCATCATGAATGATTAGTATAAGTATCTACGTATGTAATGGATTACCTCTTATACTAATTAACTGATGATTGTGAATTTAATGTATTATAAATGTTTGTATATTTGTATAGTCATATTCCAAAAATCGTATGCAATGATCACTTTTAAATGTATTTATCTGTACAAGAAAGTATATCAAAGTAATAAGGTACGTGTGTGCTATAGTACTCATGAAAAACAAAAAAAAACTACATGTGATACCTGAAAGTTATTAAAACCGAAAATCCCGTTTAATATTCGAGTAGTAGTATTATATATATAGGAAATACGGTGCTTCTTCACTATAACACACAGATAACCAAATAATCACATTCTTACCTCTGGACAACAGAAAATATTACACAACAGAAAATTACATAAACTTATCGAGTTCTTTCATTTTTACATTAGAAAAATGTGCTTGTACCGTATCCTAACCGAGAAATAAGGTACTTGTACAGTATAAACAAAGAGCATCTTATCTGTGGACTACATAAAAATAATCCAAACCGAAAATTATATAATATATTCGAGTAGTATGAAATTTATATAAGAAATAAGGTGCTTGTTTATAATAGCACAATATTATAAAAACAAACTCTCACATATGGCATACGGAAAGTTCGCACAACAGAAAATTGTGTAAAGTCATCGAGCAGTTTCATCTATATATTATAAATAAGGTACTTGCCCATTAGCCTACCCAAGAAATAAGGTATTTGTGTAATATAGTACTCATATGAAAAACAAATAAAATCCTACCTGTGACGTCCACAAAAGTCAATAAAACCGAAAATCACGTTTTATATTCGAATAGCATGACTTTTAAATGAGAAATAAGGTACTCTTCACTATAGCATGAATGATGAATGGATGAAAAACAAACAAATTCTTACTCTCGACGTATATAAAATATAGCACAATAGAAGATTACTTAAAATTATCGAGCTTTTACATTTTAAAATTAGAAAAAATGGTACATCTACAGTATCCTACCCAGGAAATACATACATCAACAGTATCATACCAAGTGAAGTGCCCACATGAAAATCCAAACAAATCCTATCTGTGACCTATATAAGTTATCAAAATCGAAAATCAGTCTATGTCAGTAAATATACGCGGATATATATATATATATATATATATATATATATATATATATATATATATATATATATATATATATATATACTAGCGTGGGGTCCCCGGCGTTGCCCGAGTGTTTGCTCCCGAGACGGGGGGAGTTTTAAAAAATGTTATGGTAGGTAAGTAGGAAGGATCAAACCCGGAGTCATGAGTAAAAGTAGGAAAATAAAGTGTGAAAAAAAAATCTGCAACGTTAACAGTTCGGCCACCAAGAAAAGTCCATTCCAGTTGTTTAGGAAAAAAAAAACGACTACGGTAGGTCGGCGCGAACGTGAAAATATAATGTGAATTGTCCAGCACGCTAACCACTACCCCACAGAGCACTGCAGCTTAGTTTAGTGATTTTAAATAACTTCACATGAAAGAACTACGAAGCCAAACCAGTGTTCTCTTCTCAACTGTTCCTTGTGAACGATCCCCAAACGGTGTTAAGTGGTGGCAGGGGGAGGAGGAATTTATTAGAGAGAAAATATTTTACCACTTCCATTGATCTTAACCGATTTTGGCCGTAACTTCTCAGCAGAAAAAGTATAGAAATCTAAGATTATCGAGGAATTTGAGAAATAATAAGCCTATAAACACCTCAGATATTATTCTGCCGTTTGTGCATATTATATTTGCATTAAATATCTTGATTTTTAATCCTATTAATGTCCAAATCAGACGGGAAAATGAGTTCATTTTATTTATATAGAGAAGATATATATATATGTATATATATGTATATATATACATATATATATGCATATTTATATATATGTATATTTATATATATATATGTATATATATGTATATATATACATATATATGTATGTATGCATATATGTATATATGTATATTCATATATATATATATCTATATTTATATATATATGTGTATATATGTATATATGTATATATATCTATATATATATGTGTGTGTAAATATGTATATATGTATATATATGCATATATATGCATATATACATATATATATATATGTATATATGTATATATGTAAATATATATATATATATATATGTATATATATATAAATATATATATATGTATATATGCATATATGCATATATGTATGCATATATATGTATATATGTATGCATATATATGAATGTACATATATGTATGCATATGTATGTATGTATATGTATGTATATATATGTATGTATATATATATGCATATTTATATGTATATAGATATGTGTAGGCATATATATATATATATATATATATATATATATATATATAAATAAATGCATACATACATATCTTAATGAAGCGAGATGGACAGATATTTATAACGAGATAGAAAGACTACAATAGAGACATAAACAAGAGGTAGATAGACAGGTAAAAAGTAAGTTAGAGACAGAGAAACAGAGCGAAATACAAATAGACTAATTATCGGGGCCAGACAGGGACAGAGTGCAAGAGAGAGTTCCAGAGCGTAATGAGAGTAAAGAAGAAGGAGGAGAGATGGAAAGAAAGAGAGTAAGAGAGAGAGACAGTAAGAGAGAGATATCAAGATGCGCGTTGTTTTCGTCAGCTGTATTACACTTTCTCATTCGCTCATACCGAGAAGTTCTAAAAGTGTTAGGGCAGGAGAGATGTAGACATAAAGATGTAGAAATGTCGGGAGAGAGTGATAGCACGATGAGGAGGACGAGTGGACGGAGAGGGAGATTTGCGTAGTCGTCGTCGTTGTCATCCGCCGTGCTACACTGTCTCATTCAAGCATGCTGAGACGATTTTATAGATATAATTCCAGGGCCTGTAACGTCACAAGTTCTACGTGGCCAAGCCAACTGTAATGTTTAGTTTTTCTTCAACTATTTTTCCTCCTATTATCATCAATTTGAGACAGGATGCTGAGGTTAATTTATTCCCAGCGAGATAGGGTGATCGATGCTATTTTAATATTTTTAGGTGGTTGCTTTGGGTTTATTTCATTTTTTTTTAATTTTGCAGGCACTCACGGTTAGTAGCTATTATTACATATTTTAATAGATCACAAAACAAAGTACTATTTTTATTTATTTTTTTAAATGCTGGCCACCTCTTATCAAGGCCCGGAGCCAATCGGGATAAGGGTTATTGCGCGAACAGTAATCAATGGGATAGTATCGTAGTAATCATTAGTATTGGAGATTTGATAAAATGTCTTAATTAAGCGGGGGATTAATCAGGAATTAGTTTATATTGGACTTGCAGACATCTAATTGTAGTCAGGCGGAAACAGGACAACGGAAGAGAGTTCTACAGGTGTGCACTTCTAAGAAAGAAGTTTTGTTCATAGAATCTACGTTTTGATTTGGGCACAGATAAGAAGTTGGGAAATTTACTGACAGTGGTTCCAACAAGACGGGTGTGTCTCGTGAATGATTGGCGAGGAGGGAACTAGAGATTGGAGCTCGGACGAGCACTTGCCATGGAAATAACGATAAAACAAAGACAGGCTCGCAACGTCTCTCCTGTGGGAGAAAGGGTGCAGGTAAGAGAAAAGGGCATCCTCCACTAAGCCAGTAAATCTAATTTGTACTCTTTCAAGGCAGGATATACCATTTTTAGCAGTTCCAACCGAGATGTGGCAGCAGTAATCCATTCTTGGACGTACTTGGCTTTTTATACAGATAGAGAATTGCATCAGTAGTGAGATATCTTCTGAAGCGGTAGAAAGACCCTACCATTTTCCCAGCAAACTGGGCAACAGACTTGATGTACGTGTTCCATGTCAGATCAGGCGTAAAAGTCAACCACAGAAACTTGTCAAAACAGGGAGCTTTCCCATGACGAGAGCCATCCATTTCAATTGATGCTAGTTGGGGACCAGTGCGTTGATGATGCAAAGATAGGAGTTTGGTTCTTTATGCATTTAAAGTATCTAGCCACTACTTCCACCACTGTACCACATGCTCAAGATCATAGGATAAAGAATAAGAGAGAACTTGGTCATTTACGGACTTTGCTTTATTATGATGGATCGTCGTGTCATCAGCATATATGTCAACGAATGATTTAACTACGTGTTTTGGGAGATCATTGATGTAGATCAGGAAGAGAGTTTGGCCTAGGATGGACCCCTGACGGGCTCCAGCATATATACTGTGCGCCTCTGATCAGAGAGAAATGATTTAATAATGGAGAAACTCTTTCCAATTTTACCGTAGCTGGAAATCTTGTGAAGTTGGTCCTTATGCCATACCTTATCGAATGCCTTTGATATGTCAAGAGCAACTGCCCTTGAAATGAAGGTTTTCTCGAAATATTTACTAACCCTATTAGATATAACAGTTAGCACATCTCTGTGGATCTAGCAGAACCGAATCCATATTGTATGTCACTTAGAAGGTTACTTCTGTTGACGCGGTTGACTAGTTCTCTATTTAATATGTATTCCAGAAGCTTACTCATGGCACCCTGAGGACTTATTGGTCCGTTCTGAGAGCGAGATAACTAATCACCTGAATTCTTAAATACAGGGGATACTGATGAGATTTTCCAGGATGTTGGGAAGCACTTCTCATGAAGGTAACGCTTTAACAGTTTTGTAAGTATGGGGGCAAGTCCTGGTCGAAGCTTTTTCAACACTATGATTGGAATTCCGTCTGGGCCAGTTACTTTACTGGAATCAGGGTTCTTGATTAGCTTGGCGACCACACGCGCATATATTTGTATGTTGCATAGTGTGTTGTGTGTTATGGGAGAAAATACGAGGAATTGATGGCCTTCATCGTAAAGGGTGGAATTAGCTGCAAAGTTCTTGGCAAATAATTTGGCCTTGTCTGATGCTGACGAGATAACTCCAGCTCCATTGATGAGGGTTGGTATAGAACGCACGCTTCTGTTCAGGATCCTGTTTGCTATTGTGGTGGGTACCAATCCGCGCTTCAGCTACTTTGGATTTAACGGACTGAGCATATCGCTCTCTTGCATTTTTATTACTCTTTTACAGTGGTTGCTGGCAGTCCTGAAACAGCGTTAGTCTCAGTACATCTATTACGTTGGTAGCTATGGAAAAAAGTGATTTCTGTGCGCGATGGCAGCAGCACATCCTGATGAGAACCGTGGTTGACTGTTAGGTTTTTATTGGAATATTTGGATGGCATGAATCGGCCTATGCTTACAATTAACCATTCGGCCAGGTCTGATACTATAGGGAACTCATCCTTTTTAAACATGGAATGTAGAGCTAGATCAAATATGAATGTATGGAATATATCCCAGTCAGCCATATAGTATACAGTATGGTTGAGAGGAATGCTTGAAGACTTATTACATTTCATTTTTATCTTAACTGATACCACGGAGTGGTTTGAGGATCACAGGGGAAGGGGAAGTGTATATCTGTGTGGGTATGTGTCTGTTTTTGTACATTTCGCTACACAATAACTGTAAATTTTCAGTCTACTGACTCAAAATCTGAGAGACAGGGTATGGAGATGTGGGAACATCTTTGTAACCTGTTTTCGGACAGAAATTTGGCTGTGAAGGGGTCAAAGTTCAAGGATTTAATAATTGAAAATTCTACCAAACTCCTCCGCCAAATTTGGGTATAAACAATTGAAATTTACATATCCGTTCCTTGGACATCGGTTTAACTTTATAACTTGATTTGAGCCCAAAACAATAAATGTTAAGAGTTCATAATAGGTGTCGACGTTTTTCTTTATTTTAATTACCTCTGCGGTCTCTACCTAGTTACTCAGACAATTTCTGGTCTAAAAATTTGAAATTTTACAGAAAGTATATTCAGATATAGGGCATGTTTTTTAATCGGTTTGAGTCGAAAATTTAAGTTACATATAAATAAATGAATGTATGTATGTTTGCATGTCTGCCTAAAACTTTCGACAGAGGTCACAGATTTTTACAAGATCAGTATTGTTTTGAAGTCGGACCCTTCAGACGACAAATACCGAAAAATTGGCTAAACACATTCATTTCTTCACCGTCTACTTGGCACTTTTTCTACGAGATGTGGTCGATTTTTTCACCAATATTTCAAGTCGCCCCTTTATTCGATTGTCTAGCCTTAATTTAAACCTATGTTACTTCCAATTTGCCGGTGTTCGTAAAAACAAACCCGTCACGTTTTTCCCCGTTATTTTCTTCTTTCGCGGTTCGGGATCGCACTTGCCTTCCTAATACCACTTTTTTTTCTCAACACACACCTTCTGTTAACGCCGGGCACCCATGCTAGTATATATATTTTTGGAAAAATACTTTCTGCAGTTTAGTTACTTTAACATAAATTTAAACGCAAATATGTCACAAACCTAATACATTTAGTGTGCGCAATATGTCTTTTTAAATAAATAACATTTATTTTTGTTAAATAAATACAAAATTTTAATGTATACATTGTTTCAATTTATAAACTTCTCTATTCATATTGTTTATACTATAACCCAATCCTGCATAGAGTGTTCACAACACTTGTAAATGTTTAGTATTTACAGAAAACACTTCTGAAAATCTGTAATATTATCCTACTTTGATAGGAAAAGCTTTTAATAAAATCTTACTTTTATTATGAAAACTTTTAATGGAATCTTACTTTTAGAATGAAATATTTAATATAATCCTTCTTTGATATTTAAAGCCGTTATTCTAATCTAACTTTGATAATTACTAAATTACTAATTACTACATTTTTACTTTGATAATTAAAACTTTTATTAAAATCTAACTCCGATAATGAAAACTTTTCATATAATCTTTGGAGTTAGAACTTATAATACAATCTAACTCTGAACATTATCAATATTTCCTTCCAAAAAAAATTATTTTTTTCCGTTGTCTTCGATGATAATTTCAAAATGGTTACATGGTTTCAATTTATGAGCTGTTATATTTCTATTGTTTATACCATAAACCCAATTCTGTATATATATATATATATATATATATATATATATATATATATATATATATAATTTAACTTTAATAATAATAATAATTGTTTAGCACTTAAAGAAAGCTTTCTGCTTGCAGTGCTCCTTTTTGTTTATACACTTTACATGTTTACATGGTAACGCACAGGGACTACAGGAATTCCGTTTTATTTTGTGTGATAAAGTATTTGAATATAAATACCATGCCCTGAATAATAGCCTCCTCGCCTGATTAGTAGGCACGAGTCTAACGACACTGCAACCACCATTTTTTTTTGTTCGATCATAATATTTCCGCGTAGGAATCCTGAGACTGATTATCAATGTTATATTTCGGGCAATTTGGGGGCAGGCAATCACACCTCCGCTCCAAAACATGGGGGGAGGTATATTACGAAAGCCATTCTTAACATGAAGAACGTTGGTGGTTGGGCTATACCACCAACGACATCCGTACTTAATTTTTATACGCCGTGGGGGGATTAACACCACCGGGCAACACCGGATTGTTGATAAGCGGTATGTTAAGTTGACGCATTTAAGGTTTTAATATTTTCTCTACTTACATATCATGATGAAAAAAAAACAGATTGAAACGCATTTAAAGTGAAAACATTCCTTAATTAAATGGCATATAAAATTAAGTAATGCCACAATTGTTTCGGTGATTGGAGATTTGTTTAATATACTCATTTTATGTAAATACATTATTACGTACTTACGTGGCATGTCCAAATAAGTAAAATAATATTGTGCTTTTGTGATTTAGACATGTTTTGACTCCCCGCTTTTCAGATAAGAATCGTATTACACACACACACACATATATATATATATATATATATATATATATATATATATATATATATAATTTTAAATATGTACACACTGCAACGCAAGTAAAAACATTATGGCCGACTTATTCCTTTGAGGTTATGTTTAAATAAGTACAAATTCGAACGCATTTCAGCTGAAAACATTATTACCTACACAAGTGTCATATCCAAATAAGTAACATTGTATAGTGTGTTTCTTTATGGATCTTTAAATCTATGAATTCCAAGCTAAAACGTGATTATATGCCTTTTTAAACGCATTTTTACAGAAACCATCATTCAATTCTAAAGTGTCATGTCTTTAAAATAATATCATTTAGTATTTTTTTAATGTAAGCATTAAATGTGAACGCATTATTACCAACCGTACATGCCATTTCGAAAATAATACAAATTCTAACGCATTTGAGAATAATACATAATGTACTCACGTGTAATGTCCATATGATTAAAATAATATAGTGTTTTGTTGTTTAGGCATCTTTAAAACCTTCGAATTCGAGTATAAATTATGATACGTAATGTCATGTTTGACTTAGTGGAAGTTTAAACGCATTTTAAGTGAAAACATTTTACTTACTAAAGTGTCAACTTGAAATAAGGTATATTATCTAGTATTTTGTCTGTAAGGGATCTTTTAAATTTCTGCATTCTAGAATAAAAAAAATATTAACAAATTACAGAATATGTTTAAATTAGTAAAATTTCAAACTCTATTTCAGATGAAAATATCATAATCTATAATGTCCTGTGTTATGTCAAAATATGTGAAATCCTAGTGGACTTTTGTTGATTTAGAATTTAAAATTATTCATATGAAGTTAAACCCGTTATTAGCTAATTTCATGAAATTAATACATTCAGAATGTGCGTCCCTCCGATTTTAAGGGGAAGAAGGTTATTCTCTACTTACCCATCAAGGTTAAATGCGTATACTTTAAATACATCACAAGAGAAAGCATTAATACCGACTAAATGTAATTTAGGAATAAGTGGGGTATTTTGTGCGATTAGGGATCTTTTCAATCTACGTACTCAAGCTGAAATCATTATTGTCTACTTACACGTAATTTTGAAATTCATAAAAATTTCATCGCATTTCATGTAAGAATAACATCACCTTCTAAAGGGTTATGTAAAAATAAATAAAATCATAGGATTGTATGGAAATTTAAAACCTACACATCTCTAGTGAAGATATTACCACCTACTTAATGTCATGTTTAAATTAATACAAATTCGTATGCATTTAAAGTGCAGTTTTAATACCTATTTAAATGCTATATCATAATAAGTAAATCATATTATGTTTTCGTGGATAAAGAGTCTTTTAAAATCCACGCATTTTAGGTGAATCATTATTACTGCTATCATGTCATGTGGTGAAAACTGCAACTTTCAACATATTTCACGCGTACATGTTACTTAGTTTGCGTGTAAATATTACTTTGTTTACTGTATTTGTTTACTAGGAATTTGTTAAGCCTACTCATTGTAGATGATTTTTTAAGTGTGAATATAAAAAAATAAATAGAATTTGGAAGGTGAATGTCCAGCGACGGCATTACGAATATGAATGCGTTAGTCTTGTACTCATACAAATACCTGCAAAAATAAATGAGTTTGCTAAATTACCTCTTTTATCCGTTTTTGTTAATAAATATTTATTAAATTGTCACTGTGTATTGCTCGTCAATTATTCAAACACAAACGCAACAACACTGACGAACAAGCATTTCGAACTGACAAGATGAAAACGAAAAAAGAACACATTGGCGACGAATTAGACAATACAACTTGTTAGCGACTATGTGAAACAGATTCAACGATGACAGTTGAGAAAAAGAAGACAAAATTCAAGTAATCTCACTCTTTAAATAGGAAAAAGTTGAACGAATCGTAAAAGAACACTTCTCGTCTCCTTATTAAAACCATGTGAGCCAGTCGTTTTGGTAATGTGTTTTTTCCTGGCCCCCAAAAGTGATTTTTGTCTTAAAAAAACAATATTTTGTCATAAACCGTTGATAGTTTGACCAGTGTTTGCCCCTCTACCATAAGAAAGTGGACATATAAATTCATTCTTGTCCGTTCGTCCGTTCGCCTGTTCGTACGTTCGTCTACCTGCACTTTTTTCAATAAATTCGGTTGATTTTTTTGAAATTTTGCCCAAACATTTAACATGATATAAGTAAAAAGGTAACATAACGTTTTTTTTCTGGAAAACTGTTCTTGCACCCACATGCGACACATTTCGGGTTAAAATTGCTAAACTTGGCACTTTTATGCTTATCAAAAGAAATGGCGCCTTGGAATTTTGTAAAACTTTCTAAAAAGTTGTAACTAACTGATTTATATATAATTTTGTTTTTCTATAATTCGTGATATATTTTGAGTGTTCCCCAGGGTTTTTTTTAGTGGTAATAAAAACAGCCAATTTGGAGAAATATTTTACCGTATTTGTCCAACATTTTCTGTGTATGTCTGTTCAGCATTTTTTTATTGTGCTGAACTCAAAGTTAAATACGTTAGGACCTACGGGATTTTTGGGGTGGAATACGGGGGTTCTAATGATAGACCTAGTGATTTATTTTTTGCATGGTGCATAACTCAATTTTACCTGGGTTAAGACCTAAAATTGCATCGTTCGTACAATTTCACCAAGATTTGAAGTCCCCTGGGGACTTTAGGGCTAAATGAGGGGAGATGCTGAACTTAGTCATTTTTTTATATATCGTTCACTGTGCACTCACAGGAATCCATGCATGCTCTACTTTTTACAAAATAAGAAAAAGAACGTTACTCTGTGCTTCGTAAAGAGTAGAATAAAAAACTAAATTCTATATATGCCTGTCAACCTTTATTAAAGAAAAAGTTTTACCTTGAAAAAAAACGCAACTCTTTTATTTAAAAAAAAAATGAAACCCCCATTTTAATAGTTCTACATAGTTTTGCACACGTGTTTATCAGTTGATTGTGAGTTTATTAATTGGGAACTGAAACTTCTAAATTGTTGCATATTTTTTCCTAACAATCGTTGAAAGTAATAGTTTATTTCTATAATTGGAAACAGGATGATTCAATTTTTCCTTGACTCGCATTTTGAATGTTTTTTCTTTTGTCTGGCTGGGATATGGAAACATGGGCACACATTTTGTGAGATGCAGGCAAAAAAATAAACAATTTTGTTTTAGTAAACACACTGACACAAAATGGATATTTTTGCCTCTTCGCGATTTTTCTATCCATTGTTCAGTAACAATATTTTGTTGTACACTAGAAAAGGATACCAAATATGGAAGACTTTACAAGCATACTGACGCTATTAGTAATGAGTCAGATGGAACACCAAAAAAAAATTGAGGAATATCTTCAAGACTAAATCCAAAAACATGCACAGTGACAACAAATGCTGGAAGAGAAATTGTTACGTTAACAGAAGGAAAAATACGAGAAATTGCTACTTCCAGAGAAGAGACACGAGGAATTATTTTAAAAGGTTTTGAATGAGACGAAACACACTGATGGTAGTACCCCGTTTTCCGAAAACACCATGTGAAATTCCATCGATACATGTAAATTCATACCCGAGCAGGATATGCTTTTTGAAGCAGTTACAGAAGACACGAGGAGATTCAATATTGACTACATCGAAAGTTAGTGATCGCAGAAGACAGTAAATTCATTTTTCTTTATTTTACCAAGGAAAACGAACAAGCTAGACTTCTCCGAAGCGCCCAAGCTCGTATCTGAACATTTTAAGCAAAACGAGTCGCTTTCATCACAAGAGACGGAAGGGTTTTAACCTGGTAAAATGTGCCAAGGAACATATATCGCTTTATCGTGTATTGTACGTTTACGACGATTTCAGCAATAAAAAAACCCGCAGAGATAAGCAAGGGCCATCTAGACTCCAAAGTGAACAAGGTTTAACTATCCAGGATATATATATATATATATATATATATACACACATATATATATACAGATAGGTATATATATATATATATATATACATATACATATATATATAGGTATATATACACACACATATATATATATAGGTATATAGAGATGCACATATAGAGAGATATATATGTATATATATATATATATATATATATATATATATATATATATATATATATATATATATATATACTAAAAAAAGTACCCGTGGTTGACTGGGCTCAAAAACAGCCTACAGAAAATGGACTTTGATTTATTAAAGTATGATACGTTATGAAAAGTAAGGGTTGTGAAGAGCTTCGACTTTGGGGGTATCAAACCAAGGCAAAATATGATGAAAGTAAAAATTAAATAGATAACCCCTTTAATTTACTATAGAATACCTGTTCACACTGAAACACTTATCACAATATTCTGTGGATCTATATTAAAGAACCTTGTAAAACTTTGTGACATATTTCCATGCTATGGAGGTCAGGCGCGAAGGAACACCCCATAATTTTATTATACCATATTTCTTCAAATTGAAACTAATTATCAAAGTATACTTACGCAGATAGACATAAAATGTATTTATCAAAGGGTGTGCCTATTTCCATTCCATGAAGGCCAGGCGCGAACCCAGATTTCACAATTTTATTATACCGTGCCTATTGAATTAAAAAAAAAACTTATGAAATTATTCTAATGTACAACTATATCAAAAAGACTTGTAAACGTTTTTTTTTTTAATTTTATTTTGTTTTATTTCTATACTTTGTGGGCCAGGCAGGGACGCGGATCCCACAATTTTAATGAACCACCGTTCTGCCAGATCAAACCTATCCATTCCTGTGCCTCGATGCTTCTTCTATCATTATATGTAATCAGTTTTTTTTAAATAGTCAACCATATAGGAGTCTGTTCGTGGCCAGACCCACACACACGCACATACATTCAGCTTTAATATATATATATATATATATATATATATATATGTATATATATATGTGCATATATATGCATATATATAAATAAAGATATAGATATAGATATATATATATATATATATATATAAATATATACATCTATATGTATAGATATAGCTATATATATATATATATATATAGATATATACAAACATGTATATGTAGATATGTATATATATATATAGATGTATATGTATATGTGTATATATATATATATATATGTATATATGGATACATATATAGATATATAGATATATATAGAGATATACATATATATATATATATAGATAGATAGATAGATAGACAGATAGATAGATAGATAGATAGATATATAGTCTTATTTTAGTGTAATAAATTATACCGGGCTGATATAATTCATTAATCTTTCATATAACACTAATTGTAAGCCAAAAGAGATAACTTAAAATACACGCTACTAAATTATCATATTTCATAATTGGGCATTCATATATTGTGTAAACAAAAACCGAGACTTCAAAGAATGGGTTGATAACAAGAAATAGTATATGCCATCGTTATTTACAATTGTTTCAAGAGTATTCGTACAAATCAAAATATTATGTCGTTTGAAAATGTTCACAAGAACAACCTTTCTGAAGTCTTAAGAAAGGCTGTTCTTGTGCAGATTTTCAAACCACATAATGTGTGGATTTGTGAGAATAGTCTTGACACAATTATAACTAACGGTGTAATTCACTGTGTGTTGCTATCAGCCCATACTTTGGGGACTTGGGTTTTTTGTTAAAACATGATATATATATATATATATATATATATATATATATATATATATATATATATATATATATATATATATATATATATATATATATAATGGCGGTCCAAAGAAAGTTCACACTTGACATTTTTGGGAAAAATTCATTGAATGTTCATTGAAATTAAGTATGTAAACATCTAATAATTTATTTGATTTCCCTTTTAATTCTTTATAATTTTACTTGTGCATGTTTGACTTTTCTTTAAAGTATGCTTGTGTTCACGTCAATAAAAATAAACAAATTCAACTCGAAAAGGGAAACGAAACCTCGGAGCAACAAATAGACTCAAACCGAACTTTAAATATCCACGTTTTAGGGAAAATGTATCTTTCATTATAATAGTCATTATTTCTGATAATACTACGTAAATAAAGTGTACATGCTTCATCTATCTTTTAGTACTCCTCAGGAGCTCATAAGTCTCCACCATTCTTATTTATTAAATCTGGTAATCGATTGCAGAAAAAAATGTGAGCAGAAAAATCAAAAGCACCCAAAACACCGACCCGTAATCTGATCGTCTTTGAATTACTTGTTGCAGAAAACACAATGCTGTAAAAATTTCCAGCCTCTGACACACATTTTAAACAGTTTCCCAAATCGAATAATAGGGTATTGAAAAGTCCTCTCATTTTACAATTAATGACGGATTGAAGGAGTTTAATGTGCGGGGTTGTGTTGCAAGACGCGAACCAATAATCTCTGTAAAGGACAGAAAGCGCTGCCTTTACTTAGAGATATTATATGAAAATCAGGACTCTTAATATTGGTTGAACGTGATTGTTAGCAGCAATATAAAATTTGATAGGCGTGGCTGTTATTGTAGGCAGCATATCTTTTAAAGGAAGGGCGAAGAATGTTATTCTTGGTGAACACTTACTACCTTGCAAGGTATTGGAGCTTCAGTTTTGGTTTTAGCCGTTATTAGTGGCAATAATCCAATGCATTCGATCAAATAAATTTCGATGTGGACTGAGCATTTCCTACTCAAATTGGACTGGATTATCTATATATAAATATGCTTGTCCGTACGGTGTCTCGCCACATCATCGCAAACATTAATTAATGAAACGCGTCATCATCATCGCAAACATAAATTAATATGAATTATCTCCCTTTATTGTTCACTCTTTATTAGTTAAAAAATCATTAACCCCTTTTATTTTCCAAAGCTTCCCGAACAATATACAGATAATATAACATATAATATACAATATATATATATATATATATATATATATATATATATATATATATATATATATATATATATATATATATATATATATATATATATATATATATATATATATATATATATATATATATATATATGAACTGTCTATTTATGGTTCTGGATTATTTTAAAGACAATTATGCATAGAAAGTGTCGTTCCAAAGTTTAAATAGTATAGTATTTTACTTATATTTTTAACGATCTCTTCTGTTTATTATTGTAGTGTAATACGGAACGCTTATACTGTTTTATTCAGTAATAAATATATTTTTATACATTTAACGTTACCAGTTCGTTTTTTTTTACTGTGCTACTTTATCTTTTTTTACTGTGCCACTTTATCTTTTTTATTATTTACTTTTGAGTAAGCCTTACAGAACAAAAAGTATGTTTCGAATTAAATGTTACAAAAGTCAAGAATGACTTTATTAAATAAATCACAAAAGTCACCATTCGCAAATACAGTGAGTAACTCAGTCAACATATATTTTACGTTTTGTTCTGTTTTGCTTTTGTTTTACGGCATATCAATCCTTTTTAGTGTTATTCAATGCCGAATCGAGTAATTTTGTAACATTTATACATCTTCACGTTTTTACATAGTTATTATTTATGTTTTTTGTCTGTTTTATTTTGCTTCTTTTACAGGCATTCATCCTCTTCTAATGCCCACCGACAGGGCATACATATTTAAATACTATGAAAAATTGACACAACAATTTTTTTTTTCATATGAAATAAAACACTTTGTTTCATTACTTACGATTTGATTTATTTAAAGAAATATTTATTTCCTATTTAAAGATTTTCAGTATATTATTTAACTGAAGAAATATTTATTGTTCATATATATATATATTCCATTATTTTTATTACATTGTTAGGTGAAGTTTCAGAATAGTTAACCCCCTCCCTATATAAAGAATGGCTTTCGGTCTGACTCTTACAATAGCGGTATCAAATATGTTTTTATTGTTTTAAAACAAATTAAAAAAGGATACAAGACCATTACATTTTTTTCATTAAATCGCTATTTAGGTGAAGGTTCAAAATAGTTAACCCGTCTCCCCATAACCGTTTTTTTATGCAGTAAAATACTGTTTCAATAATTATGGTTGAAATAAATATGTATTCCTTATTTAAAGATTTACAGTATAATTTATTTAACTGAAGAAATATTTATTGTTCATACATATATTTTCCCTTATTTTTTTACAGGAATTCCTAGGAATCTTCGACAACTGTATCAAGATGAAATGGCAGTTTTCTGTAAATATGGAAATCCGGACCTATTCCTTACCTATACATGTAATCCAAGATGTCCTGAAATATTAAACAACTTGGTGCCATCAGAACTTTCACAAAATCGATGTCAACAATGTCACACAGTTTTGTTTAAATTCACAGTCTGACTCCCCAGAACCTGCTGAATTACCGCTATTCTCACTCCAAGCAGTTGATCCACGTCCCTGTCACCGCCTCAATCATCACCAGCACTTCCTGACAATATCAACAGCATCAGTTACGATCGCATTGAACTTCAACAAAATTTTAAACTAAAGTTCCTTGTTTGTTCTACTTGCTTCCATACAATGAGGAATTTCTTATTGATGTGTTTTAAAAGATTTTAACTACCGTGGAATTTCCACGGGCCCTGCTAGTTAATATAATTCCAGTTTCATGAAAAATAATCCTCCTATACACAAAGCTTTCAATGTCCAAAGGCTCCCTGAAGAGTATGGCATTTTGTATTTGGATTAGCCTGCCCAATCTCCAGACGTCATTCCTCTCGAAAACTTATGGTATTTCATCAAGCAACATCTACGCAATGATAATATTCAAAAGAAGTGTGATGACCTATTTATAACCTTATTAATAAAATGGACAAATAATTGCAAGCTGTCAAAAGTACGAAAAACTATGCTACTAAATTTAAACTACTTCATTTAAGTCTTGTTCTAGTGGTGTTTCATTAATGTTCTAAATTTACATTGAAACAATATTCAATTGTGCGACGTTTGTCTTTGGACTTCTCGATAGCAATTCATTGGTTTATTGAGGTAGACACTAAGATAGTTCAATTGTATGTTAAACAGTAACAGATAAAATTATAGTATGAATAAAAAAACCAACCAAATAAGGTGTATGTTGTTTTAAACGTTACATACAATATAGATGAAATTTGCGACTTTCGAAAAACAATTAAAAATGTAGACTTTTATTTTGGCGCCTCTCTCTTTCTCCCTATATATATATATATATATATATATATATATATATATATATATATATATTTATATATATATATATATATATGCACATATATATACACATATGTATATATATATATACATATATATATGCACATATATATACACATATGTATATACATATATATATATATATGAGTATACATATACATATGGCTATGTGTATACATTTATACGTGTGTATATATGTTTATGTATACATATATATATATATATATATATATATATATATATATATATACGTATGTTGAGGGTGTATATGTACGAAGCGAGAGAAAACAGAGACGGATAGATCCTAAATAAAACATACCATCTTCCGTACGCTTTTCTGTTTAAGACATCCCCAATGGCTTTATTTTTATATGAAGTAAAAATATGTAAGCAGCTATTGATTTCCAAACTCGTTTTAGATTGTACATAAAGAAAATATAATAGATCGTTCTATTTTGTACCGATTCGCATATCAAACAGATGTCAGAAATATCGGCACTGATGAAGATAAAATTGGAATCCGATGAAAAGACGATACAGCCAGAGATTTAAGTTTGATATTCGCAGTCGCAGACCTGAAAGCTAACATATTTATAATGTGTGGCAGACGAACGTCTGTTGTGTTCACATAGGGATAAGCTAAAATAAGATATTAATATGATAATCAGAGCCAGAATAAGAAACATAAAATAACAAAAATGTTGATATAATCTTTAATAACAGCGTTATTTAATCATACTAAGAATAACCTCCTTGTGTATATATTTATATAACTACACGAGTAAAACCCACGATATACATATATCTAACGTGGGAGTAAAAATCTGAATATTCTTACTTTCAATATACCAGTTTACACTTCCAGCACAGACACTGGACATGAGATTATAAAAAAGATAATTAAAGTTATAACGTATCAAAATAAAGCAATCAACAATATAATAAAAATAATAATTATAACCATAGGGGCCAAATTGTTTTCATCGGGAGTAAAAAAAATAAAAATATGTTAACTTAACACACATTTATCCGCGTATTAAAATGGTAGTACCACCCGCGTTGACACCTCATGGGCGAGGAGAGAACTTAAACTCGCTGTATAAGCTTAAAACATCATACATTTATCATCACCTTTATAACGTGATCCTGCTAATCATTCTGTTCGCCCGTTCCTATTTAATAATCATTTTCTTTTTCCTTTACGTGTGCTCACTTCGACCACGGCTCGTCTATTTGCTTACAGTTTGCATGTGTGCATTTGCACTCTGTTACATGCATTCAAATGAAGATGAAACATTTTCAAGTATTTAATAAAACATGTTCCAAGATGAATACAAACAAGAAAATAAAAAAATTAAACACTCACACATGAAGAAAATAAACACAGGAATCCAAATAAAATATCTTAGTGTATGATTTCTTCAACTTTTTTTATTTTAATATTCCGTTCTGTAATACATTTAACGGACCCCTCAAGTGCGCTTGAATAGATTGAGATTAGTCTGAAGATGATTTGCCAAAAGTATACAAAGCTTCGAATGCAATCTTAATCTATCAATTTTGTCCAAAGATATAACATCCCAGACAATGCCGTTTACCCTTTTCTAAAGCAAAAGGGCAGCGCTTTGCGTTGGCGGGTATTATCACATTCATATCGAAGCACCATTTTTGAGGCAGGAGATATTTTATTTACCCAACTTATATGCTTATTATAATCTGAAGAAAGTAAAGAAAGGTATAAAAATTTAAGAAATGCAAAAATAACCATAAAGAGACCCTCTTCATGCAAGACATTGTGCGAGTCGCAACATAAGAAGAACAAGCGTTTACTTATGTTTAATGTTGGATTAGGTTTTAATTAAAAGATTAACGCATGCATTCATGCATGCAGAAAGGTACGGTACTATCTTTTTGGGTGTATTTAAATAGGTTTTTTATAAACAATATAAACGACAGAAAAGGCATAGTTCTAGAGACATTTATCTGCATTTATATATGTATATTTACATTTCTGACGTCCTTAAACCGAGTCACGATGAATAAAATGAGTACATTAATTTTCTATGGTCATTCCTTTCTTCATTTTCTGTTCAGGATAATTACGAATTGAATCGGTATCCAATTTTACTTTTACGAGCCCACTATTGGCAAGGTTAATGTGACTTGTTTCAATAAAGATCTATGTATTTTTTGTTGAATTTTATATGTTTTCCATATAAAGCATTTCTCAACCACACATCAAAGTATTAGTTTTATGTATTTTTATAATACGAGTTACTTTTAATACGTTTCCATATACTTTTCACAGTTATTTTAGATTTTAGTAGAATTTTGAAAATTAATATAATAGTGGTTTGCATCGTATGCGATTACTGGATTAGTTGTGATTTTTGATTGATATGAACAGGTTGAGCAGGAATTAAAATACACCCTACGAAATTCTGCTAATCGCAATAAGTGAATTTAAAAATGAACTCTAGGCTTAATTTTTAGAAGAATCATATGCAATAAAAGTATGTTTTAAACCTAGAGAATGCCATAAAAGAATATGGAATGAATCATACTGATTTGGAGCCATCGATCATGAATTGAGGATCAGTTTCTGAGTAGTATAAACGATTCGAGGATGGCCAGGAATCGATTAGCTATGATGAGAGTGTGGAAGGCGTAAGAATGTCAGAGCATAAGAACATTTTGGCAAAATAAAGAATTTATCCACATGGTCCGTCCTGTGTTTATATAGACATTAAGAACACAATTGATGTCAGTGAGGAGACGATACTCGAAATTATTAAGGAGGAACTGAAGCTGCGGAAGATTTTTGCGAATTTTGTCGCAGAGATGCTCATAGAAGATCGGGAAAATACGTTGCCATTAAACTAGGAAGATGCCCAAGCTGATCCATTAAGATCTTGCAATTATTGATGCCTTGCTAACCTGCGATGAAAGCTGAATCTACCGCTGTTATCCAGGGACCAAGATACGAAGTTTACAGGAGGAATCTGCTGGTACTCCATAAATAAAAAAGGCCAGACAAATCAAATTCATCCATAATCTGATGATGCTCTTCTTGTTGACAGCACGAGCATGATCTACATGCACTTTGTTTCTACTAGAAACACATTGAACAGAAATACTATGTTGATATTTTAAGAGGTTCTGTCAGAAAAGACCAGCACAAATCGGATCAGATGTATTTCCAGCAGGACAATGCATAAAATACATCTTACTTGTCACAGACATAAGATATACGTCAGGGTAGTTCCTCATATTTACTACGGCCGAGACCTTGCTCTCTGTGATTTTGCTTATTCGAGGAGATCATTATGAGTTATGAGACAACTGAGGAAAGAACAGATGTTGTGTAGGGGGTCGTTTACACGCTCACACAAGTGGACTTCCATAGTGGCTTCCGGAATTTGTTAGGACGGTTCAATAAATGCATTATATTTGAAGGATATTACTTCGAAAGGACTAGCGTTTAAACCAGCTCATACGAAAATGGTGTGGAATGAATGTATCACGTATATATAAAATACGATTATTGTTGTACGGGAATACATAATTTCAAACAAAGTGTATTATTACATGTTCTGCATTTCGATATTTAAGCAATATTAAACAAGAATATTTATTCGATAAGTATGTCTCCTTAAATAAAATAAGCAATAGCATTTTCGACAATAGTATATATCGTAAACATACTATAGGCCTCCCGTAAAAAATGAAATAATACTATTAGATTAGCGATCGTATAGCATGCAAATATCGTTAATCAGAGGTATAGTCAGATGTAAGCCAATCTGAATAAGTGAAATTAGTCTTGTTTTTCAGGTCCTAGACATGACTTTAGACTATATCCGATGGTGAGGTCCCAGCTTGCGGGCTTTGAGGAGAGTGGTGCCGCCCTTTAATTGTCATTACTCCCAGGTACACTCTGACCCGGAGTGGAAATACCTGGTAGTCCTGCATAATTTGACCCTAATTCTCGTGAATTCCCGTCAAACATTGATCAGCCGGGACCGGCAGTCATCAGCGTCAGCCGAGAGTACAAGAAAAAACAAAACAAAGAAAACGACCTGGAATGAATACAAAAGGAAAAAAGGAAAACTCTCCCAGAAAACTTACTGTGTAAAATGCAATTATGTTTATTTTATTTGATTGTATTTTATTTTTATTTTTTGACTTACTGCGTAAAATGCAATTATGTTTATTTTATTTGATTGTATTTTATTTTTATTTTTTGACTTACTGCGTAAAATGCAATTATGTTTATTTTATTTTATTTTGCTTTTATTTTTTTGTTTGTTTTCTGTAATAAAATCCAAGAAACAAAACGAACAGGAAAAAGAAAAAAAACCGGAAATCTGACCGTATATAACGAATAATTTTTTAATAGATTTTAGTCATAATTTTATCTATTGTTGGTTTGTGTTTGGGAAAAAAAGTATTTAACCGTATAATTCTACGGTGTAAGTATAAGGGGTTGTTATGTGTTTGTTTTGTTTTACTTTTTCGTATTGTCTTCTTTGTTTTCGCTTTTTACCAATTGGAATGTCGTCTGCTTCCATTTTGATTGCGTAATAGTAATTGGGCTTATGAAACTACCAGAAATTCAATGTACAGAAATAAATAATGGATGAGTAACTAATCCGAAAATAAGCTGTGCCTCCTAGTATCACATATTAAATCACTGAAAACATAATAGAAGGAGAAATACAGCGAAGCGGCGAAGTGTTATAGTTTGTTGTTAAACCTTGAATCCATGGTTAGTTCGTTTCGTTTAAGTAACCCTTCAAATCGCAGCCCCCTCTCGAAAAAGGAAAAATTGTTAAAAAAAGAAGCAGAAATAAAATAAATGGTATCAGTAACCCATGTAATAGATGTAACAAAATGTTGCGTTTTAGCCGACGGTAAAATGCCATTCTATTTTTTTAAGCCACTAAGAACTCAAACCGGTGTTTCCTCCCAAATTCCCCTGTGGACTATCCGCAACAGTGTTACCTGGTCGTGGGGGGAATATGAATGTAATAGAGGGAAAAGATTTTACCACGTTCATTGATTCTTACAGGATTTGGCAAGGAACTCAAACCAGAAGAAAATAGGAATGTACGGTTATCGAGGAAGTCTAAGAGTAATAGACCTATAGCGCATCTCAGATAATGTGCTGCAGTTTGTGCACATTACATTTGTATGAAATGTCTCGAAGTTTAATCCTATTAAAGTCAAACTCAGGGGGGAAATGATTAATTTTATTTATGTATATATATATATATATATATATATATATATATATGTATGTATTTGTATATGGATAATTCAAATTAACAGGATGAATCTAGGCAGCTTTCTAGTGTATATATGTTTATATACATATATATATATATATATATATATATATATATATATATAATTTACTACAATAATTGTATACCTAGGTTGTCATCCTTTCGGAAATCTTCAGTGCAGGGTTTCACGATTAACACCAGTCTTTATATATATATATATATATATATATATATATATATATATATATATATATATATATATATATATATATATAACTGAATAATTAAGCGTTAATCTAGTTATGACTAACACTTTTAGTATGGTATTCTATTTTCTGTAACATAGTGCCACTCTTCTACTACAACGTGTCTTGATATAATTTACTGGGTAAACTAACCTGAGTCTTAAATATCTCTTGATGCGTGCATTATAATTGTATGACAGCTGAATGTCAAAACCGACAGAAAGACATTCAGGTTTATTTTTTACCACTTTGCCAAAATCAATTTCAGATTTCCCTGGGCGTCAGATTGAAGAGCTAGTCCTTTCCGTGCTACATTTAGTGAATTACATTTATTCAATTAAGTAGACAAGGCAACTCGTGGTTATATAATAGCTTCGAATATTTACGAATAATTCTGATTCTTTTTACTCTAAGTTAGAATTAAATGTACGTTTTATTTTATTATATCAGAAACACGTTTACGATTTGATAATAATTTACCTATATCTTATATGAAGGATTTAAGACCTATTTTGTATTTCTAATAGTAGCAGGTTCATATATACAAGAATGATAATCATAAGTTCAACGTACGTTATACAATTGGTATATCGATGAATAGTTGTGCTGAAAAGGTAAGCTAATAGAAGCACACATAAACACACCCACCCAAACAGACACACACACATATATATATATATATATATATATATATATATATATATATATATATATATATATATCATATATGTTATCTCTATATAAATATATATATAATATTAAAGAAAATGTGTGTGAGAGTTCGTTCACTATAAATTCTAAAACAGCTGGGCCATTTTTCTATTTAATTTCATACAAAATTACGTTACATAACTGATATTGTACTTAGATAGGATTTGTATCAGAATGTATTCGATAATTATATATAATAGGTAGTTGAAAAAATCGGTGAAAAACAGAAGTGGCACCACTTTATACAGTCAGCCATCAAGGGTGCATTTAACAAGTTTTGATGCAACAATACAAAAAAAAACTGGCTATAAAGTCCGCAGTAGCCTATTTTGAAGTGTCGGATAATATTCGGAGGAAAATCCACTACAGTGCAAGGAGGAGAAATATAGCTGGTGTTTATCTCATGGCAGACGAAATCCACAGTATGAAACCATAAGTAGGCCTTGTTTGTAATGTAACGGTAACACATATTTTTGCTGAAACAGAAATTGCCAGATCAGAATGTGTTACTATTTCTTTCTGTTGTATTTGTTTGTTTCGTCGACCTCGTATTAAAATTGATTTGAATGTTGTGTCTTGGTCTACTATTAACAATTGTCAAAATAAAGAAAGAAAGTAAAAAAAAAACGCTAACACGTAAGAATGCAGTCACAATAGATTGACGCAAAAACAAACCAAGAAGAAAGAGAAAATCTAAAAAATCAGTTAATTTGTTAGCTTCTTTACATCTTGTATGCGCACTTTCGAATTGTTTTTGGTCCTGTCAGCCATATTTTCTTTTATTCTGGAAACCGTAGTTTACTATTAATGTGGTTTTATTTTTAGCCAAATATAAATTAATTTTACACTCTTAATGGTCCAGTTATGTATTATGATCAGGTATATTGTTTCGTACTTTTTTTTAAACTTTGCAAATAAATCATGTTTTAGATAGTTAGAAAAACATATTAAATAAGTTTTGGTTATAAGTGTTTAAATAGTATCTTAAGTTTTATTTTTATGCATACTTCAATTGTTTATTATTACATTTTTGCAGAAACAATTCACAGGGCCACCTTTACGTAGGAGGCCACTGTCAGGGGCATAAGTTGTACGGATACTACTAGCAAGTTGAGAAAGAAACATATAGGTTCATATAACACTTGGACTTCTGCATGTCAGTAGATTTGGGGAAACTGGAACCCGGTAAAGAATTCCAATGTCAAGCAGTTTTGTGAAAGAAATAATTAGAGTAGAAGGCATTCTTACCTCCAGGGATAACTACTGGGCAGATTTAGGACTTTGCTACTTGTCGGATTTATCGGCGGTATTTACATTGAGGGGATTCAAGCACTTGTAATTCGTTGGAGCATCTTGCATTAAATTGCATGTAAAATAGGCAGAGGGATGCAGAGTTTAAACGATTGAATAGAGTTTAAACTTAGATGACAGTTTATAACCAGTAAGGCTCGAAAAATCCTTTTGAACCTTGCCCTGGAGTAAAAGACTAGAAGAAGACGAGCCAGCCCAAATTAGACAATAATCACCTGTTACATAGGCAAATTAATTAAGAACGTAAATCTATTGACGAAATAAGAGAAAATACTAATGGGATGATAATGTAATGTGTCATTTTGTTCGCCTGAATTCTTGTGAACTAGTACCACGGAAACAGTTTTCCAACAGCCACAAAAGTCATGATTCGTTAATGCATATATTGCAGAGTTTGGAGAAATCTTGAGTAACCTCAGCGGATCAATTCTTAAAAGTACAGCCGGAATGAGAAAAGGCACAACTTCCTTTGTGGTGGTTACTTGTTTTAAGATATCATGAACTTGAGGGGGGATTACTTTAAGATCATCTAGTGTTGTTTCAGTCTACTAAATGAAAAAAAGGGGGTAATTTCCTGGGTCCAAAGTAAAGTTGAAGGCAAACTGACCGGCAATCATCGTTATTTTCGCAGTTCCCGTGCAAAGCACGTCATGATAGTTGGATAATAGGGGACTTGTTGATTTCCCATTAGTTACTACAATATTGTAGATTTTCCAGAAATCACGTATTTTAATTTCTGTGCTTCAGTCGTTTTTCTGGTTGTTTAGGTATATTCATTCTTTTTTTCTCTCTCTCTCTCCTCTCCCTGTCTGTCTTTCTGTATGTCTGTCTGTCTGTATGTCTCTCTCTCTTTCTCTCTCTCTCTCTCTCTCTCTCTCTATATATATATATATATATATATATATATATATATATATATATATGCGCAATATTTACGCAGAGCGTTAAATACGTTTAAATGGCCGCGATACTAAATACAAATACACTACTTTTGTCTTAGACCAAAAGACGAAACTTTCAAAATTATGTTTGGTGACTAGGTTTTTGTCAATGAATTAAAAGACATATGATGCAATCTATTAATGTATTATCGTTTAATAATCGTATGGTTTTAATATCACTCCCGTTTCTATAAGACACCTTTGTTCTCTGATTTTTTTAACTTCGTAATGTCGTTGAATAATTCTCCATATATTACATTGCATTTAAATACGAAGGAAATATCATGTTATGTTTTTACGTGACCACCATACCTATCACTGTTTAAAAGGAATAATAGTATACCAAAACTTGTGCTCTAATAGTATTTAAATCTTATGCGTTTACCGTTTGTTCTCGCATAGATGAATTTCGTCCTGAATTATATAATACTACTAATATTTCTCTACCTCTTACTGTTCTATATTGTATATGTAGTTTGCGATAAAATCTCTGGACGCTACCATAAATTATATACAGGAGAATAACAACCTGCTTTAAAACATGTGCGATAACATTATTCACTTAATCTATTTATATATTTTTGGGTTTGTGCCGGGGTCTTGTACCAGGAATAAGCACACCATAAGGCAATAGTTGTGGAGTGGATAGTCCTCAAGCCGGCAAGATGACCTACACAACGCATCTTGTTATTTAAAACATAATGTGCCTAGGAGAGTGTTGTTGAAATTTCTCAAGATATTCTACGTATAACCAGTGCAGAGTCCATATATAATACGCAGTAGTGATGACAATACACATGTCTGATATACTGGCATTTTAGTTGTCAGACTTTAATCCTTATCAGACCAAATTTTAATCCTCCAGTTGCGTCTGATGCTGTACCGATTTACTGTCTTCTTTCTGCATCAAGTGGATTTGATAAGGTAGTGCAAAGGTAGACATTTTTACTACATCTAGGCGCTTTCTATATACGAATGCATCAGGTTTCACATACAGGTCCCCATGGGAGAGAGCGTACATTACATTAGTCTTCTTAAAGCTTATTGCAACTACGAAGCATGTAAAAGCTATTGTGAGGGGATCCAACACGAAGTGCCTACTAGTGATGGGTGTGTCACCAGGTCAGCACAATAGACTCCAACAGCTTTCTAACAAATCAACCATTAACAAATGTGTTGGCTTGGAATCTTCTGAGGTTGAAAACATACATACATGATGAAGATTTATTCATTACACACACACATATATACATATATGAATTCATCATACATCATCGTGTGTTATTAATATAAACTATAATAGTTAAGAAGAATGTAAAATGGGAAATTATTTTTTTTAATGCTAGCAAATTTAAACATGGAAACACATGCTATTACGACAGCTAAACATTTCTCTAATGAACAATTAAGATTAACATTAAGGTTTTCTTTACGCATATATAAATATATATATATATATAATTATATATGTACATATATACGTGTGTTTGTGTGTGAGTGTCCGTATATAACAAGCTTTAATTCTGTTGAATAGATAATTCATATCATCATATCTCATATTGAACGGTAATTAAACCATATTCTTCACACTCTGCTCGGGTTGTAATGAATTTTTTTTTTATAATAACCTTTTAGGCAGCTAATATAAACGACGCATTGTATACTCAGCATAGGTGTTATATCATATATAACTTTATAAATTATAGTGCATTTTTTTTTCAGCGAAGAAAAATTAAACAATATTCCAGGGGTGTTAACTCCATATAATAAATATTGTTTATATTTGAAGACAAAGAAAAGAGACGTTGTTTAATAAGTTATCTTTAAAAGTTGTTACATATAGCTTCTTATTTTTTATGTAATCAATGTATATTAAAATAAAGAATTCTTAACATACAATGAAAAACTACCAACTGAACTAGCAAAAGTATAAGGTTTTAAAAGCACGCGTTTGTAGGAAAAGCAATGATGCGCATTTATATTTATTATCATTTTCAATTCCAGAAATGTTGAAATAAAATATCTTAGTCAATACACAATTAAAGCATGCGCATGGGTATATATATATATATATATATATATATATATATATATATATATGTGTGTGTGTGTGTGTGTGTGTGTGTCTGTATATGTGTATATGTATAAATAAAATATATATATATATATATATGAAAGAGATTTATATTTTATAAGGCATATTTCTAAATCCACGTTAATAGCATAATTGCAGTAATGTGTGTGTTGCAAATTTAGAAACAGATGAAAATAATATACAATCAAAACAAACTTTATTCATAATTCTTCTTATTTATTTTAAGTAAAACGCAATTTTTGCATTGTTTTAGATTCGAATGTTATATTTTATTACACTGTAACTCATTACTTTTTGCTTGTTCATTATAAACCCGTAGATTTTGTAGCACTTTCCTTACAATAATTAATATATATATATATATATATATATATATATATATATATATATATATACATATATATATATATATATATATATAACAAATTACATTTTTACATGCTCGGTTTATGGACTATTATGACAGTCATATATGGGAGTATATATCTGAAATGTTAAATTAACTGGCATTGAATTGGCCTTCAGATATATAATGTCTACAGAGATATCAGGATGGCATGGTGCATTTCAAATTATTATGCAAACAATGAGAATAAAACTTTTGATAAAAATTCCTATTCTTCGAGTAAATATACCAGACATATCGAGACTTTCTTTAACCATCATAAGCTCACTGTATCATATCGCTGTATCTTTTCAATTATTGATACGATTACAAAAAAGGATTTTAATGATACATTTCGAAATCTTAATAATGCCTTTGATAATACAAATTAGCACTTATAAATACAAATTAGCACTTATAATATATTGTCGTCTGCGTGAGTGGCTAATACATTTTAGATTATAAATTTATATGAAAGCTAATTATCTTCTTGATTTTACTTTGCCGTACTGAATGATGACTAAACCAAAGAGAAGAAAGTATCATCCATTAGTCTTTATGTCGTATACATATTTGCATGACATAATCTATTGTTGTGCTCGGTTTCTAGATAAATGGATGCAATAAACATGAAGTATATATTTCCATGAATTTTCGGAACAATGCTTTTTTAAACATGAATATATTGTAAAGTCAAAATGAATGTTGTCACACTGTACATTTTGTGAATTAGATATGTTGTGTAAATAATATTATGATGGTAATTGTTTCTGCATTATTCTATTATTAAAAAAGAAAGGAAATGTCTAGATATAAAATCACCAAGAAACCGTGTGATTATTTACTGGAATATCTAAGCAGAAACAACCAAAATTAAAATGCAGTGCTTTTTTTTATTTTAAGCTCATAATTCAAGTCGTCCGTGAATGCGTAAGGGTTTTTTTATAAGTTGTATTTGTTGTGCTCTTGTAAGTTCTGTAGAAACTGGATATTTTCATAGGAGATAAACGTGTAAAATGCATTACCTCGTTATAGAGTGAAAAATCATGGGAATGTAACTTATGTATTTGTATAATCTCATTCCCTCTAATATATATATATATATATATATATATATATGCGTATATATATATATATATATATATGTATATATAAATATACAGTATATATTACGACACTATATATACATATGTCAAGGTTGTGGCATTGGTTTCATTATGCCGAATCAACCATAAGCAATTGGAAAGAGACAGCGTAAATTCATCAGCAACATTGAAAAACTGAAACAATGCAAAGTCTGTACATATAATCTTTTCTCTAGTCTATTCTGATTTTGAATAGCAAGAAATGTCGCTTACCAATTGCCAATTAGGTAAACATATTTAAATGCAGTAATCAGAACTAGAACACTACATCTAAAATTGAGATTTATTTGAATAACAGTTTATACGCAAATTATAGTAGTTTATTTCAGACTTATTCTATAAAAGTGCAGTGCAAGGACCATTCGTGATTATATCTTCCTGATATACAGTTGGATCAGGCTTACATTCACAAAGAGGAATATTACACAGCGAAAAGGCAAGAAAATATTCAAATATACGGTGGTAAGAAATATTATATAGATTTTATTTATTTCTAAATCAAGCACAAACAAATCTTTATGTCTGTCTTGCTATTTTCAAACTAAATCTCCTCCGAAATTAAGAGGCGCAAGGCGCCGCTAATGTCCTTAAATGATTGGATTTGATAGGGTCCGATTTGGATAGGTTTTTAGCAGTTTAGAATCGTGTAATGATCAAAATAGGTTAAAATTGTTTAATGGGCAAAATAGGTAAAAATTGAAAAAACGTCATATATTTTGTACATTCATTCTAGTTTTTTTAAATGTAACTCTTTCAATCACTTCATATGCGTGTCATTTTAGTACAGTGGTAACGTCCCCAGCTTTAAATGCGTTTCGATCTCGATTCAAGGTTATGCCATCCAAATACATTTTTTGTAACTTTTATTTTGTGTAATCATGGCTGTATAACAATATATAGAAACTTTCGACAAATTAAAATATCATATTAAAGTGTAATTTACGCCCAGGCAAAGCCGAACGCTCTCTTGGATGCTAGTCGTTATACAAAAGAAATTCTTCTTAAAAATACGTTCGTACAGATGTAAAATAGGAAGTTTCGTTTCTCACATCTTCTCAGAAGTATTGTTTCTTTTGCAAAATTCCCTTCCTTTGTTATTGTCAGAGATTCATGCATCTAATAAAAATGCTTTTGTAAAAACTACTTATCTTCGAAAAAGTGTATAATATTTATGACGTATTAAAACGGTATAACCCAACTACAGTATAGCTTCCTTTTCCTGATTGTTTGATCCAAGGTGATTTTTAATTATTCTTTCAAAGTTGATAAGATGATGTGGTTTACTGTAATAGTTTGTTTGCCTTGGTTTATATGTAGCAATAGCTCTAAAGATATTGTTATCTGAAAAAATTTACGATGACATATTGAATATTAATTTTAAATAGAAATAAAAAAAGTATCCCTAAAAACCATGAGATAAATTCTTTTGCGTTTTTCTCGGTTGTGTTTACTTTAGATATATACATATGTTTTTATTGTTCACCTGCCTCCCTATATATATACACACCTACTTACATGAATGTAATAATAATTTACATTTAGCGGCCCGTTAAATATTTTACTTTACAAGTTTACACGTATCTCAGTTCTGTGTAAAATAGTTATCGATATTTTTATAGTTTGGATTTATTGTGTATAAATAAAAAATGCCGAGATCATAGTGAAACACGCATGCTTATAATATCAACCAATTGTAAATGATTATATTACAGATTGCTCATTTTTTCATATTTCGGCAAAGCAATAATGTATTTACTATTATAATGCCATATAATTCATTCGGTTAGAATGGACCCCGTTATTGCGTAATTACTTATATCATTTCGGTGTGGACATATTGATAATTTAGTTCAATAAAAACGTGTACGGAAATTGATTTCAATGCGATTGAAACCGTCGATGATTTCGGAATCACCTGTTTGAAATCTTTGCCTAGTGTTCTAGAAAAGTTGAGCATGTATTTGTATATACAGTTAATAAGGGGCTCTTA
Organism: Euprymna scolopes; assembly: GCF_053919585.1. Taxonomy (NCBI): domain Eukaryota; kingdom Metazoa; phylum Mollusca; class Cephalopoda; order Sepiida; family Sepiolidae; genus Euprymna; species Euprymna scolopes. Next base: position 83,296,810 of record NC_136489.1, read on the forward strand.
CGTTTTCTTAACTTCCATGTAGCTCACTTTGTGTGCGATTCTGTGACAAACTTGCAATGTTTGCTATTTCAAATCAAGAGAGACATTAGATTTATATAATGTGCAATTCAAGACATAATATTTGGATAGTTACCAGTGGTTCACTACGAGTATAATTGTAGGAAGCGATATCCAATCGTAAGCATACATACACACACACACACACACACCCACACACCTATATATATATATATATATATATATATATATATATATATATATATATATATATATATGTACCGAAATTGTAAAGCAATAAATACATTATGCTCCATGTTTATATATATATATATATATATATATATATATATATATATATATATATATATATATATATATATATATATATATTTAAATAAGAGAGTAGTCATCAACAATGTGTATTTTTTAACAATATTTTATTTTTCCGTGTCTTGGTTTTTCATTGAGAATTATGTTTGGATCATTGTAATAATGTTTTTAAGTCATTGAAATCGTGTACGCGCGTTTCAGACGGTCTATGATGCGTCTTCGTCAGAAATTATTTTCAAATGTGTAAAAATGGCGATTTTCGTAGTTAATTTGAAGTTTTTCCAAGGGGTGGAGGCTTGTAAGTGTTTATTATACATTGGTATGCCGAATTTTTATTGCTTTTTTATTTGGTTTGTCCAGGGAGATTTTGACCTCGCTGTAGTCTGTCGCTATCTCTTTCTGCTAATGCGTTTTTCTTTTCCTTTAGGGGTGTAGTGTGTGTATGTATGTGTGTATGTGTGTGTGCGTGCGTGCGTGTTTATGTGTGTGTGTGCACGTGTGTGTGCGTGTGTGAGTTTGCTTTTATTGCTTGGGGAATGTGTATATTGTTTTATAGTATTTTGGGGTTATTTGCTTCCTTAGGAAGACGGCTGTGGTCCGAGGTCGTTACTAATGTGTATGTGTGGGGAGGGGGACTGGCTCTTCTGACGTAAGGGTAGGGGTGCTTTCATTCTATTTTGATATTTATTTTTTTGGATGTTTGGATTGTAGTATTGTGATTTTTCGTTTTAGTCTTATATTATGTTTGTTTAGAAAGATTGGTGTATTTAAAATAGGGGACTTTTAATGTTTCTATTTATTTGTCTCCCCATGTGGGTATGGCCAGACCCAGGATCGGTTCCTAGTGTTGGGAAGATTTTGTTTCCCGAGAGGGGGGCATTGGAGGGGGTGTAGGTATGGGAGGGGGATGATAGAAGGGGAGATAGTCGTTTCAGTCATGAGGGCGTTCTCCTCCCCTGACTGAGGAGGGAGCGAGGTGTTGGAATAGATATTATACTATGGTTCTAGGTGTCTCCTAGTGTTGTTGGTTTCGAGGTTAAGTAGGGTTGGTATTGTTCAATGTGTTGTATTAGAGATAGGGGTGTTATGTATGTGTGTGGTTGTATGCGCGCACGTGTGTGTGTTTTAATGTGTCGGTTCTGATTTATGTGTGGGTGTGTATATGTGTATGTGTAGGGGTGTTATGTCTGTGTGTGGTTGTGTGCGCACACGTGTGTGTGTTTTAATGTGTTGGTTCTGATTTATGTGTGGGTGTTCATATGTGTATGTGTAGGGGGTGCAAGTGTAAGATTTACATATCTCATCAAACTTGGAACGCACGAGTGTTCTGTGTATGTTCTATTACATATCTGTGTTTATTAGTTTATTATATAGCAGTGGTTCGTGAACGGATTAAGAAGTACCAATCGATACCTCTTACATCTAAACGGGGCGTCATGAACGTATGTTGACTACTACTGCTTTTCCTTGTTTACAAAGCCACACTGACTACTCTTTTCACATATATCCAGATAAACAATACATAACTACACTGTTTAATTCTTATTCCCCGAATCACCATCCAGCATTGCACAAATCTACGTTTATATAATTTTATACAGTACCATAGAAACCTTTCTTATCAATACCACAATCTGCTCTAAGCGTTCCGTTTGTAAAAATGTGTTTTCGATGTACATGTCTATATATCTCTGGACTTTAATATCCGATTATCATAACAGTGTGTAGATAATATTGACAGTTATGGTAATTTCATTCTCAGAGTTACATTATTAAATCTTTATTTTCAATACCTAGCATGTATTAAGTACCTCAGTTACTTGAGTTAATTCTAGGAGATATACTTGATCGGCGGAGGAAATTGGTTAGTTAAATCAGATGAGACGCACACGATGAAGTAAACGTTTATCTAAAGAGATGATTGTGCAATAACTACTAAGGAAATATTGTGGAAAATCCAACCAACATGAAGATGCTAAACGTCCTTCGTTCTTTTAAAACCATTTTCTTCTATATAGCATTCTACGAATTATATGAATTTATGATCAGCGAGGGTTCTTAAAGAAATGACATAATTAAACGCTATAATTAAACTATTTTTGTTTATACATATGTGGGTAAAACTGACAATATATGAAAAATAAACAAACGAAAAGTGGCATTTGTTCTTGGAGGTCGTCCCACATGTTTTCACTACTAAACCTGTACAGAAAACGGCTACGTAAAAATGGCGTTGAATTAACCTTAAAATCCATCTAATTTTGTCTGATGATATAATTTTAAATATCATTTTAAAAATATTAAATCGGGTGAACCTTTAGGTAAAACCAATGAAAAAATAGTAAGGAGTAAATTAAATAAAACACACACATACATGCACACAGGTAAACAGTCACACACTTTATATATATATATATATATATATATATATATAGAGAGAGAGAGAGAGAGAGAGAGAGAGAGAGAGAGAGATATTCACGTATGTAGAGAATTCATTGCTCACAACCTGTAATGGTTGACCCACTCAAACAAGACCGATGATGAAGGGAGGTTCTATCATGATTTCTTCCTTGTTTATGACCTCACTCAGATTGTTCACGAACCTACCAGTGTGCCGACAATGACGGTCAGTATGCGGGTCTACTAGACCTTTTTCTCACAACTTCCCCTGAACTATGCTCAGTTTCTGGTCTGTCTCCTCTTGGATCTTTCGACCATTCTGTTGTATCACTTAAGATAAAAATGAAATATAATAAGTCCCTAGACGTACCTTTCCATCGTTCAGTATATCGATACACTAAGGCTGACCGGGATAGCTTCCGTACACTTATATCGGATCTAACTCTGCGTTCCATGTTTAAAAAGAATGCACCCTCTATAGTATTAGACCTGAGGGAATGGTTTATTGTAGGTATAGACCGTTTCATACCCTCGAAAAAGTTCCAGCAAAAACCTAACAGACAGACATGGTTCTCTCCAAAATGTGCTGCTGCAATTGCGCACAAAAATCACTTTTTCCACTGCTTCCAACGTAATTGATGTATGGAAACAAAAGTCGCTTTCAGGACTGCCAACAACATTGTAAGAAAGTAATTAAGAACGCAAGAGAGTTGTATGCTCAGTCCGTCAAATCCAAAGTAGCGGAGCAGCGGATTGGTTCCCACCAGTTTTTGGCAAATAGCAAAGAGAACAGAAGCGTGTACTCTATCCAAACTATCATCAATGTACCAGAGGTAATCTCGTCAGTATCATACAAAACCAAACTCTTAGCCAAGAACTTTGCAGCTAATTCTACCCTTTGCAACCAAGACCGACAACCCCCAATATTTCCTCCTGTATCAGAAAACACGCTATGTGATATACATATATCTGTACGTGATGTTGCCAAACTAATCAAAAACCTTGACTCAAATAAAGCAACCGGCCCTGACGGTATTCCAATTATAGTACTAAAAGAATTCACCCTGCACTAGCGCCCAGACTTACAAAACTGTTTAAGCGTTGTCTTAAGGAAAATCTCAGCAGTATGACCTGTATTTAAAAATTCAGGTGATCGCTCATCCCACGCGTAGTACAGGCCAATAAGTCTCATGTGCGTCATGAGTAAGTTGCTGGAATCGGTGTTAAATACGGAAGTAATCAACCATCTCAACAAAATACCCTTCTTAGTGAAACTCAATAAACTGTGTCCATCGCTTTATTGCAGATTACAAAATAATAAATATTTCAGTAAATATAAGTTATAAAAAGCTGAAAATTACACCATCCAAGGACTGTATTAAGGTGAGATAAATCCTAAAATGTCATCAAAATTCATGTCATATTTAAAAAGTTATGTTATTTTTTTAATATTCAAGGAATTTACACCGTCCATCGCTTTATTGCAGGTCTCATAAAATGCCAGAAAAAGGACGTTTAACAGCTACCGAGAAGCAGAGGATTATTGCAGGACTAGCAGAAGGACTCTCGATCATAAATTTATCCACAGAACTAAAAAGGGATCCCCGAAATTTAGCTACATTCGTCAAGAACCCCAACATCAAGTCCAGGAAAGATAAGGGCACAAGGAGGAACCTTTCTGATCGGGATCTTCGGAAAATTCGTAGAGAGATTGTGCGCAACCCAAACAGCACCAGTGCAACAATTTTTGCGAGGGCTGCAGTCATACCAAGGTCCAGACAAGCCCGATGCAATGTACTGAATGAAATGGCAAGGAATCAATCCTATTCCAAGGCCTCCATTGAGCCAAACCCACAAAGAAAAACGATTGGCTTGGGCACAAAAATATATGAAAATGGATTGTCAAAATGTTCTGTTTACAGATGAGGGGCGTGCTACCCTTGATGGACCGGACGGATGGGCTACCGTTTGGAATCCAAATGAAACTCCAACGCCTTTTGGATTTCGTCGCCAACAGGGAGGTGGAGGCATAATGTTTTGGGCTGGAATTATTTGGGATAAGCTATGTGGACCATTCCGAGTGCCAGAAGGTGTCAAGCTCACCAGCAATGCCTACACTGCCTTTCTAAATGAGAATTTGTTACCATGGGTAGATGATCTTCCCTTGTCACGTCATTTGAAGATTATTTTTATGCATGACAATGCCCCATCTCATACTGCTAGGGCAACTACATCCTTCCTTGGATCTCAGGGCTTTGTTGGAGAAACCCTCATGTCCTGGCCACCGTGTTCTCCAGACCTTAACCCCATCGAACACCTATGGTCAATATTGAAACGAGGAGTTTATGAGGGAGGAGAGCAGTTTTCTTAGAAGGATGCCCTTTTGAACAAAATAGTCGACGTTGCCAGAACCATTACTCCATCTCAGATCAAACAATTGACCTCCTCGGTGGACAAAAGGTGGTTTAATGTAATTTCAAAACATGGGGGATATGTGGACAAATAATTCGTTTGTTTGACATTTAGCCCTCGGGATGTGCCTTTGTTTTTGTTAATTTTCCCCAGAAAATGTGTTCACTATAAATTTATGATGCTTAGGTATTGTTTTATTGAGCTAAAACATTATATTAGAAGACTTGCAATAAAGCGATGGACGGTGAAAATTCATTGAATATTCAAAAAATAACATAACTTTTAAAATATGACATGAATTTTGATGACATTTTAGGATTTATCTCACCTTAATACAGTCCTTGGATGGTGTAATTTTAAGCTTTTTATACCTCATATTTACTGAAATATTGATTATTTTGTAATCCGCAATAAAGCGATGGACACAGTTTATGATTTCCGTGCTGCTATAGCTACAGAAGATGCGCTAACAGCTATAGCTCATAGGATTAGCAAATCTCTCTACGGAGGCAACCTTTCTAGGGCAACTGCTCTTGACATATCTAAGGTCTTTGAAAGGCTATAGCATAAATGTTTACTTCCCAAGATCTCTAGCTATGGTATAGCTGGAAATGGCTTCTCAATTATTAAATCATTTCTTTCTGATAGGTTCATAAGAGTAGTAATTGAGGGGCAAAAATCAGATTCTCACAGTGTTAATGCTGGAGTTCCTCAGGGGTCCATCCTGGGCCCAATTCTCTTCCTGATCTATGTTAATGATCTTCTAAATCACATCCTTACATCATTCGTAGAGATTTATGCTGACGACACTGCCATCTATGGTATCACATCTGAGACTGTAAACGACCAAGTTCTTTCCGATTCTGTCTTTTCTGATATTGAGCACGTGGTGCAATTGGGAAATGAGTGGCTGATTACATTTAATGCATCTAAAACCAAGTATCTGTCTTTACATTCTGATCACATCTGGCATCAATTGAAATGAATGGATCTCGTCTTCAGAAGGCGTCAAGTTTAGACAAGCTTCTGGGCTTGACCGTTACTTCTGATCTTAAATGGAACACGTACATCAAATCTGTTGCCAAGGCCGCTAGGAAAATGGTGGGATCTTTCTATCGATACAGTAGATATCTCACTGCTGATTTAATTCTGTGTCTATATAAGAGCCAGGTACGTCCAAGAAAGGAATAGTGTTGCCATATCTGGGCAGGAGCTGATAGAAATGACTTATTCTGCCTTGATAGAGTTCAAAATAGAATTCGTAGACTCGTAGGAGTTGACCTTTTCTTTTCCCTGCAACCTCTTTCTAACAGAAGGGATGTTGCGAGTTTCTCTGATTTATCGTTATTTTCATGAAAAACTGTTCGATTGAGCTCCAGTCTTTGGTCCCCCTCGCCAAACTTTCACAAGAAACACTGGTCTAGCTGAAAACACTATCAATAATTCCCCCACTCTTTATATGTGCTTAAACCTAAACGTAGATTCCATGAACAAAGCGTCTTTCTTAGAACTGCACGCCTGTGGAATTGTCTTCCGTTTTCCTGCTTTCCGGCTGACTACAATATGGTTGTCTTCAAGTCTAACGTAAACAAGTTCTTGACGAGCCGTTCAATATAAGTTAACAAATCTACCAAATTTCGATTACTAATGATTACTATATTGTACAATTTTGACTGTACACTGTTTAACATTTCTCCTCGAGTGACCTCTTGATCTTGATATTGTAGTGATACCTGTGTAAAAAATATGTATAAGGTTTAGGGACACAGTCACACATTGATATAGACGAGTAGTACACACACACACACGTGTATATATATATATATATATATATATATATATATATATATATATTAACCAAAAATAAAAATATTGATACTAAAAATATTAGATGTGTCATAACTTTTAAAACATGTAAGCATTCAGCAAGAAATGCAAATGAAAAAAGCGTCTATTCATGAAGTGTCAAAGGAAGCAAATCGTCTCAAAATAGAGATAGAGGTTTGAAAAAATTAAAATAATTTTTCCAGAATTAAATATATCACGAAATTAAGCAATATGGAACTTATTTTATATTCGCATAAAAAAGTATTTAAACCGTTTCAAACAATGTGTAGTGAGTCAAAGAGATCGGAAAGCCAAGTAATAGAATATATGTGATGAAAAGGATATCATATGATATAGAAAAGATCACAAATTAAAATATAGTTAAATATAAATACGTATATATATATATGTTCATATATATATCTATATACATATATATATATATAAGTATATATATATATATATACATATATATATATATATATATATATATATATATATATATATATATATATATATATATATCCCTTAACTACAATAAACAAAAAGCACAAGACGGTCTAATTATAATACGATTCGTAGTGGGCACTTAAAAAAAAAACAAGATATATGTCTAGGATCCTTTTATAAATGTTTGTACTTATATATATTTGAATGTTATATAGTATTTTCCAACTTGTATGCTTATTGCAATCTAATATTTAACACACACAGACACACATATATATATACATATATATATATTCGTATTTGAATATATATATATGTGTATATATATATATATATATATATATATATATAGAGCGAGAGAGAGAGAGAGAGAGAAAGAGTGAATAATTATATATAACATTTCCAGATATTTATATGATATAAATCATATATATACATATATACGTATATATATGTATGTATATATATATATATATATATATATATATATATATATATATATACCCACATGTATATACAAATCTTTACATATATATATATATATATATATATATATTATTAAATTTACATTCTTTTTCAAAAATTATATTACAATTTATTTATTCATATTATTAATTTTAATGCTTATGCATAATGTAGCCAGTAATAATATCTTGTGAGGAGATTTGATTTATGTAATAACATTATAAGTTATATATATATATATATTGGAACATATATATATATATATATATGTGTGTGTGTGTGTGTGTGTGTGTATACATGGTTGTGTATATATATATGCACAAAATATGAATAAAAGATTAAAACGATCCAAAATTCACAGCACATAGAATAGGGAGACGCTCGCTTCGCTGTTAGTACAGCTCTTAAATTGAGTATTCGTTCATAACGGCAAATATCCTCAACGTTCATGACGACGATGATGATGGTTGCTACGAATTGGTAAATTCAACAAGAATCAAATGTAAAACAATCCAAAATACACAGCACATTTAATAGAGAGACGTTCACTTAGCCGCTAGTACAGCGTTTTAATTGACCATCATCGTAATGAACGTTGGGGATTTGTGCCGTTATGGACCCATGCTAAATTTAAAACCTTTACTAACGGCGAAGCTAACGTCTCTCTATTCTATGTACTGTTTATGTAGTATTGTTTTACTCTTTCATTATTGTTTAATTCACCTAATCGTAACAACCATCATCATCGTTATCGTGAATGCTCCTTCATGTATATTTTACATGTACGTTTATGTGTACGTGTATGTGCATATGTATGTACATGCGTGTATGTATGCATGTATTCGTGTATGTGCATGTTGCCATGTGTGTTTGTGGGTGCTCTTGCGTATGTATGTTTGAGTAAATCTGTATGTATGCATGCTTGGTTGTGTACGTGTATATGTTTCTTTCGATGCGTGTGTGGGGTGGAGAGGACTCCTAAAAGCCTTGCTAAGGCAACCCCTCTGGGTGAAGCAAATCTCTGATTTAAAAAGAAAACAAAAAACAACATAAATCGGGTGACCAGTACCCACATAAAACTTGTCTGCAAGTTGACTTGTTGCTGGCTATCTTGCTAATGCTTGTTACTGGATTTAAACATTTTGCACCGAGAGAGATTTAGCAGTCGTAAGTAGCTAAAACTATATTACATCATCTTTGTATAGATATTCCCCAGGCATTTGTTTATAAAAAAATCTCCGTGGCGATAGAAAATTTGTCACGCGTGTAGCCCTAAAATGCTGGAAGCATGTAATAATTGATCTGCCATGATTCAATATATGCATATGTGTATGCATGTATGTGTGTATGTATGTTAATATATGTACTAGTGTATGCATGTGTATGCATATCTATCTTTTATGTATGTATATATGTATGTGTGTATATATTTTTATTTCTATATTTATTTTGTGTGTATAAGTGTTTATTTGTGGCTGCATATATATATATATATATGAATGTATGTATATGTATATATGCGTATATATGTATGCGTATAAGTGCATACGTGTGTGTACCTATATGCAGGTAACTTTGTGCATACATGTGCACGTATATGTGTGTGAATATGTATGTATATGTGTATGTATTTGTATATGTTTGTATATATGTGTATGCATATGTAAATGTGTGTGCATGTGTGTATATATATGTCTGTATATGTTTGAATGTATATGTTATATGTATTTTGTATGTATGTATGCATGGATGTGTGCATGTGTGCACCTATATTGTTTGTATGGATATGTATGTGTGTCTATGTATATATATATATGTATGTACGTATGCCAAGGACCGTCTTCAATGTCATGCCAGATGTAGTGTGTGGATTCGCTGGGAGGACTAAAAGGAAAAAAAAAGTTATCTTCGGTCTCATGGACTTTCAGTGACTGTGGGAGAGACACTCGTCTGACAAGACGTTTTTATCATCATATATATACACAATATGTGTATATAATATATTGTCTCTGATAGAGTAATAGTATAATATAAGTATGGGCAATTTAATTGATGCGTCGCTAGGAGGCATGGTGTTCAACGGCGGTTAATCATAATGATTTTTTTTTTAAATTTTTGATTTCTTTTTTTTATTTATTTGAAAGATTATTGTGTAAAGTTAATTTCTCCAAGAAAAAAATTGTGTGAATAAAAAATGCATTGAATGATCTCATCTCAAATCTGAAAAACCCTACATTTCACGTTAATTTTCCAAGATTATATGAACATTATGTTACGTTGATAATTATACGTTCTTGCGTTCATTGGAAATATTAGAATCTTACATGTGAAGATTACGTTAAACATAAGCGTAAAAAGTTAGAAATAAGGTGGGCAATAATAATTTTATGTAAAATATTAATTAAACAATGCTTAATTCAATGATAATATTGGTAGTTCGAGAAGTACTTTTTGTTCTTGTTATATCGATTTTATTAAAACTGTTTTAGGATCTTTTACGTGATTTCCTGTAAAAAATTATGTTTTTTTTTATTGTCACAAATTACGATCCTTTTTTTTTTTATTAAAAAAGCAAAATAAAATTCTTGCGTTTTTTATTTACAACTGAACGGCATAAGTTTAGTAAATGGATTTGTTAAAAAAACAAAATAATACATTGCCACTAAAATTTAAATATAAATTACAAAATATCTGATATTTCTCTCTAATTTCGAACGTTGATTGAGGGATGACTAAGACTTTCGGTTATTTAATATGATTTAAACTATGGCAGCTAGTAAAAATTTCTCCTACAAGGTCCAAGATTTTTGTATATATATATATATATATATATATATATATATATATATATATATATATATATATATATAAAGTGTGTTTGTGTTCTTATTATTTATTATTTACTGCTTATTAAACGTTTGCTTTTACTAATTGTTCTCTTTTACGTTTTCTGTTTATTTTTATGACTGTTCTAACTATTACGTGTGTAGGTGTGTATGCTCTTCCGTACAATTCACTGTAATATGCGTGTGTGCGTGTTCTTATTCTTAGACATATTCTTTTGCCTTCAAATGTGTCCGAAACATGTATGCGCAAATGTAATGTGAACATACCTGCTCGCCTTGACCAGCGGATGATTGCTTCTCGTCGGTGATCGGCCATCTAGTTGGGGATTGGTCGTTGCAGACAGATTCATCAATGAACAAGATGGGATTTAAAGCTTCGATATTTTATTCGAGGCAAGCCTATCATCTCGGACGCTGATTGTCGGGATGGACCCAATTTTCCGTCTGCTTCATCTGCTGCTTAGATCAAGTCTCCCCAATGTAGTCTACAACGCGAAAGGCCTACGACCACAATTCCCGTGTCGCCCCTTAATTTCCCGTGCATCTTATCTAGGTCATTAAAGGTGATATCAAACATAACCTTTTCTGACACTGCTAATTCGCTGATGCGAAATCAAAATATGCTTATATCTTTCTATGTTTAAAACTACTTATACAGCATTTTATCTGGGGTTCCCAATACTACATCTATATATGTGTGGTAGTGTGGGTGCGTGTGTGTTTATTTTTTATTATCCTTTTATCTACTTAGTTACACATGTATCTATAATGTCTTATGAAGTTACTGGATCGTTAATACGATTCAGTAACCTAAACATGTGTAACTTAGTAGATAAAACGACAAAAATAATAAACCAAATATTTGCTCTGAAATATTATTTAGCATTTTCTTCAGGTTTTTACTGATTTCCATTTTTGGTATATATATATATATATATATATATATATATATATATATATATATATATATATATATATATATATATTTCGGGGCCCTACTCCTCTTCAGCGTAGCTTGACTGGTATTAGGACTCGTACCCTGGAACTTAATATTTCAGGCCAGCGATATTATTCCATACACGATTTACTGTTTAGATTTATCGTTTATATATTTACGTAGATTTTGTTTTGATTTCTTTTAAAGAAGATTTAGGTTAGCGTCTTAACCTTGAAGATCCAATGTTTTTTTTGTTTTTTTTTAGAAATCCCCATTTTTTTATTTTTGACATGTATAAATAATAGTTTGTAGTTATTTATTTTTAATATAATAATCTACGTGCATGCATGTTTAGGGGCTTACCCCTCTTCAGCGTAGCTCGACTGTCATTTGGACTGGAACCCTGGACCTTATGTAGTTCAGTACAGCGTCTTATCCATAACGCTACGATGGCATAGACGATTTACTGTTTAGTTTTTATATTTTATATATTTACGTAGTAAGTGTATGTACGTAGATTACTGTTTTAAAAATAAATAAATAAGTACAAAATATTGTTTGTTTATGTCCAAAATAAAAATGGGCAATTTAAAAAAAAAATATCGAATCTTCAACTGAAGACGCTAACCTCAATATCGTTTTAAAAAAAATCAACAATAAAAACTACGTAAATATATAAACAATAAAAACTAAACACCAAGTCGTCAATGGAATAATAGTGTTATGGATAAGACGCTGAACTAAAATACATAAGGTCCAGGGTTCGAGTCCTAATACCAGCTAAGCTACGCTGAAGGAGGATAGGGCCCAGAAATATGCATGTACGTAGATTAGTGTTTTAAAAATAAATAAATACAACATATTATATATATATATATATACATATATATATATATATATATATATATATATATATATATATATATATATATATATACGGCCTAATAACTGATGTAAATATATGCAATTATATATATTTACATATGTGTTTGCATATATATATATATATATATATATATATATATATATATATGCGTATGTATTTATTGTTTAACTTTTGTGATACAGGTTGAATTCATGATTAAAAAATTGGAAGCTGCTAATTAGAGAAATTGGGTGTACGAACTGCCTTACTCAATGGATCCAAGCTCAGATATATTTTCTATGTGCGATATTATTTTTTAATGCAGTCGTGAAATATAACATATATTTTGGAGTGTGAATATAAATCATAGGAGACCTATACTAACGAAGGTGTAACATCCACAACGCGAATCACATGAACAAAAGTTTTCGCCAAAATGTTAAATAATATTCAGATTGTGTTCGATTTTAATATGCAGCTTATGTATGTAAAACATCGGATTACAAAAATTAAATATCGAATAATAATGTGTAATATTTTAATGATAATATGTAGGTGTGCTATTTTTTTAATTTAGAGTAAACAAACTGAACCCTAAGTTTGGACGCAGGAAAATATTCTAATAAAATTGGTGGGAAATAGAATCTTACTATTTTTTGTTGAATAATTTTAGTATATGTTAAACCATTTTATTTTTACGCTGATATTCTCAGTAATCGATTGTATAAACAAATAGGCTTTGCTTGTTGGAGAATCGGGCAATATAAGCACACGACCACCTCACACTATCAATATGTTCCTATTCTCAGTTAAATATACCAAGTAACTAAACTGCTCCAATGTTGCCACTGTGGTTACTGTCAATCCTTTTTATTTGTTTTCCAGCAGACTAAATACTTTCGATTTTTCTCATTAAATAACTTAACAAAACTAAATGAGCAATACGGTAACTTAAAATAGCATACGTTATATGAGAATATTATTAGGAGAATTGCTTATGAGAAATTAGAAGGTGATATTCAATTTTAATCTAGGTAATATGTTTACAGGTAATCAATTTTTTTTTAATCCACTGCAAATTAATCGCTGCAAAAGCTAATAATAGGTGCCCGTTTTTTATGAATGCATTATTGTGTTTTCTAAACTAATCAAGAAAGGAAAAATATCAACCATAGCTCGTAATTGTAATAAATCGAATTAAATAATATACATTAATGTCTGCTTTTTTAGGAAGTTAGACTCCAATATCTAATTATAAAAAATAAATAAATAATCAGCTTGGGTATTACTAACAGAATGCGACCACTAACTTATTTGATTAATTAATTTCGTACCTTTTACCGAGTTTGACATAAACATTGAGATATTCACTATTATGTTTCACACGTACGAACATATAAATTTAAACGAGGTTCATGCCGATATAATACGAATTTAACAATCAATATGAAAATAAAACTCTTCAAAATCTTTAACGTACTTAAGGAACAAATGTATTTCTTTTGCGTTATAGTGAGGGAAAGCAACTAAATCATTCATCTTTATCTGCTATTTATATATCAATACTCAAAAAAATATACGTTCCGATATATAGGTGTTTATTGAGAAGTAATCTTACCTTTACACTATTCTGTATCCATTCATAATAAACGCGTTCATCTAGTCATGGTTAGATAATATATTGTTACCTTAAAAGACATTCTTTGTAAACATGTTCAAGCATAATTGAGTTAAAACTGTTTTATAAACAGAACGTGTAAAGCTAATTGATTTTAAAGTTAATGCCTGACAAGGGCTTCAATGCTCGACGATTGATGATGTAAATTCATGTTGTAGAAAATTATCTGGACGGAATTATCTGATAAATATGCAATGGATAATGTGAATAAGATACAAAAAATATTAAACCAATATATAATTAAATAACTCGCTCGTATACATACACGGAGTAACCGAGCATGCATCATGGTAATAAGTGCAGAATCTAATCTATCCAGTGGATTTTTTGGACAACGCATTTTAATTATATTAAGGGTATATTCTAAAAAAACAGAATGAAATAGATCAAAGTTTGTTTAAACCATTTGCACTTAAAACGATATTTTAATCACCGATTTCCTGTTCTGTAAAACCAATATTGTAATGATATAAATGCATAATACATACACACATACATACATAACGGGTGCACTAATAATTCCCGAAGACTTAAAACACAAGTGTGTATATATAGTGAAAAACAATTATTACTTAAAAGGCAGATACTCGAGGATGAGTTTTAGAGCATATAGCTAGAACGTAGTAATCTTTGGTTGTGACATTTTTAATTATTATATTATTTGGAAGAACAGTCTAATAAAATGGTTTTTTTTTTACGTTTGACTTGAAGACTACCATATTCGAGTTTGCTGAAAATCAGACAAGCGGAACTAAATTGCAAAGACGACCTGTTTTGGAATGCATCTTTGTTTATAACACTCACGTTTAGGTTACGCACTGATAAAAGTGGGGGACATTTCTGATAGTTTGTGGGTCGATGAGTGTTTTTTGTGAAGGATTCAAAAGATGAACCATATATTAGGGTTCAGTCAAGCACTTGACATGAAAATACCGATAGAGCAGATAAAGCTTTCAACGTGTTTCTGTAGGAAAGAGGTTGTTGAAAATAGAAAATGATTTCACCTACTACATTACGAAATCGATTTTGAACACGGTGAAGTAAAAGTAGGTTGAGCCGAGCAGCTCTTTCACATAGGCGGCAGCAGCACTTGATCCTTGAACAAACTTAGCATTTATACAGGTAGATAATTACATAAGCAGGGTGATAGAGAATGGTAAAATTATCTAACAAAATTTCCAGCGACTTGGCAACGGATTGGATGCGTGTGTCCCGTTTAAGATTAGCGCTGAAGCCCATACCTTGCCACCTGTCTAAACATGTAGCATCCTAAATACGAGAACTGGTCATCTTCGTTGAGGCCAGATAGTGGTCAGAGCGTTGGTGATGGAAAGAGATACACTTTGTTTTAGATGCATTAAATTAACCAGCCACCGTTTTTCCTGTTGCCTTCCGTGGTTAAGATCAGAGAACAGAGAATCAATGAGATGTTGTTTACTTTCACTATAATTATTATAATTTTACTATAGTTATTAGTGTCGTCTATATAAATCCCTACAAATAATCTAGGTATATTAGGTTGGAGATCATTAATAAATGTCGGGCAGAGATTTGCGCGGAGGATTGAACCCTGAGTAATGCCAGAAATGTTACTTTGATATTTTGGTTTCTGCACATCATCCATTACTCTTATAAATCTATCAGGAAGGAAGTATATATATATATATATATATATATATATATATATATATATATATATATATATATATATATGCGTGTGTGTGTTTGCGTGTATGTGATGTCATGTGTGTGTGTGTGTTTAGAGGTAGAGAATTTATAGATACATTTTAAAATAGGCGAGATTTTTCAATAGCTCAAGGAGGATGTTTTATAAATTAAAGGTGTCAACATTGACGATAAAATCAATAATATAATGAATCCTGTAAGAAGCGATTAAAATAGTGCTACGAGAGGAGAAAATATGGGGAGACAATTATATTTTCTTGAAGGGACTTAACACTTTTAACAATTCTTTCTGCCGGCACAAAGAAGGTTTACTAATTGCGATAGAGACGGATTCTAACATTTTGAAATGATTTTTAGAATCCGCTTCATGAATTATCTGAAACAACTCTATTCTATAGTGATTTGCGCAACAAGGATTCTCAACCAGATGTTGGGCAAGAATGGAGTCCAACACTGTAGAGGAAGGGAGACTCAGTGATCCCGATCTACCCGTTCTAATCTGAGATAGAACTTACTGATTTATACGCGTCTTACAATGCAATGAAGTCGCCTGACATAACCAGCGTCACCCTGGCATAATAATTGATAAATATGTTACTATTTTGGATGCAAGGTACACGATCCTTGCAAACAGAAGAAAATGCGTATCTAGTAGTATATACCAAATCCAAGGAAATTAGGTAAAACAATAAGTAATACTTCCACGGATCTGCTTACTTTATTTCGTACTATAACCCCTATCCATGGCAATTTAAGTAAACAGGGCATTTTAAAGAACCAAATATATTAGGGGATTTTGAATAATTATAATTAAATCTAGTGAGAAAATTTCTTTTTTTCAGTGGGAGGGGTAAGTAATTGTTTTCACATATTCTTTTAATTTGAAGTGCACTCATGTTTCTGTGCACAAGGCGAGCCATTACAAAACAAAACGCGAGAGAATTTGCTTTTAAAATCTGCAATATTTGTTTTTGCTAGCGTCATTATCTTTTTACACACGACATTTACTGTGTTAGAGAACGCATACATCAGTAGTATCTATAATTTAACAATAAAACAGAAATAGATTTTGTGAAAGAGTACAGTACAAATAGTTCAGATATATGAGATGTTACTATAAAAAGCGTATTAAAACTGGTAATATTTTTACTTTCATGTCAACTTATACTCACCTAGCAGTCTTTTCTGTGTTGGTTAGCCGTGCTCAAGATTGTTTTTTTTATGTTTGTTCGTTTATTACAGATTAACCAACCTATCAGTCGAAAAATCATTCTGCGATCTGCTTATTTATTTTATATTACGGCAATTTCAAAATTTATAGTGTCCTTGTTCTCCTTATTAGTAAAAATTACGTAACCTTCCGTCATGATTTTTTTTTTATTTGCCTCTGTTTCTTAAGACAATGAACACCTTTATAGCTTACACAATAATAATATTAGCATATATCATCCGTGAGAAAAACAATATTTATATATACCTTTTTTCACCACGTCTTTCATATAATACTGCTTTAAAATCTTGTTTCCACTTTTGTCTTTAAGTTTGAATCCGAGGCATACATTTTATTTAAATCCAATATGTACATTGTTTTTAAATATTTATTAGCAGCTGAAATTCCTCCGTTACCAGCATTATGTAGAGTTTGAGTCCTGTTAAATACTAATCAGAATACTCGTTTGATGTTGGGCAATGATAAACCTTTGAATATGTTGCTCGATAATTACGTCAACTGATATCATTCATATTGCATTACAACATATAAGCGCAGGTGAGAAAATCGGCGTGTTAGTTATTTAGGTATTAAAACTTTTATATCTGGTATGAAATAAACTGTTTCTTATGTCGAAACATCTTAAGAAATTTGCGAGTATTATGCTAAACGATACCCTTGGAGTGTTCTGGAATAATAACATTTGTGTTTCCTATTTTGTTATAATATAGTGGTGTTTCTTTGTCCGAGCATTGTTTACATCTTTTAGTAATTATAGTTTAAAATCTACCAAAATGCATTGGAAACGTTAGACTAATATTAGGTTGCATTTAAATTCCGCTATAGTATAAATGGATTCACTCAGGCCTTTTGATTTTGTCGGTCTAGACAAGATGTATTCCAAAATGGAAGTATTTTCTGCTGGATGTGTTTTGAATAATTTTCAATATATTTTGAATAACTAACATGCCCGGATATCTCCATCTCTGTCGTAATGACTCTGACATACATATGCACGGGCTTGGAGTCTATATTCGAAACACCCTTCTCTTGACTAGAGAAATATAATGAGAATCGGACTATCAAGCCTTTATCTGCTTTAAACTTAACATGCAACTCACCATTAGCTACTTTTATTTTCTCTACCGCTCTCTCTCGACCCAGGACTGTACCCTAATAAACACAGTCTCTGACTGCATAGATACACCACTTTCCCTCGACCCTAGCGCACAAGTTCATGTATTTGGAGACTTCAATGCCCTCCATAGCAACTGACCTGGATTTTCTACTCACACAGACTCAACTGGTAGCACAACACATAGCTTCTCTATAACTCATTCCCTATCACAGATGGTTACTTTTCCATCCCGTTTCCCTGACCAGCAAGAATAACACACATTTCGTTTAAATCTGTTTCTGACCACCGTTCCTGATGATTGTGTTACGAACGCCCACAGCCCACTTGGGAATGCTGATCATGTTTTGATAAGAGTTGAAATCGCCCTAAACTCTAGAGCTAATACGGAAGAGGCATTGCTCAAAACAACGATATATTATAAAAAGGCTGAGTGGAAAGTCAATAGGGATTTCATCAGAGACGCGCCATGGCGAACTATCTTTTCACTTCCTGCTGAACAGTGGACAAATGAGAACCCTAAATGGTTGAAAACAGCAATTCAAGAACATGTTCCCACGCGAAAATTATATTGCATACCTCACTTTCTTCAATGGTTTACTTCATCATGTGCAGCTGCCATCGCGCAAAGGCAGCACGCATACCATAGATTTAGTCGACATAAATCCAGTTCAAACAGACAAACGTTTATAAAGCCAGAAGTAATTGTAAGAAAGAAATAGTGATAGCTAAGAGAGAATTAACTGAAACCAAGAAAAAATGACATCGAAGCACAGAAATTAGGAACCCGTGACTTCTGAAAAATCTACAACAGTGTAGTAAATAATGGGCAATTCACAATTCGCCCACTATCCAACAATCATGAGGTTGTGGGCTAAGCAACCGAGAAGGCTAATATACTGCCAGTCGGTTTGCCTCCAAATACACACACAGACTTAACGTGAGATTTTGTGTACCTTTCGAGGTTTCAACCAAAAGCTTCTACAAGCCGTAATTAGGGGGGGCCTATAACAGGATAAGATAGCCAGTTTACACATATATTTATTACATTAGACTAATTAAGTTCCTTTTTATAAATGTTTTACACATTTGAATATTCGCTAACACAACTCCTGTAATAAAATTGTATTATTAAATGTATTTACTATATTTTTCTTTGTATTAACTCTCACGACGACGTGCATATTAATTATTTATTGCAAATTATTTTTGTTTCATCCAAATGTATTTCCGAATAATTTTGTTAAACACTAAACCATCTATCTTACATGTAACTCATCCCTTATGATGATAAACACAATTAATGTGTAATGCATTATATTAAACAAAACGTATGTATGCGACTTGTATTGCCATGAAACGTATATAGACAGTCCATGCCATTAGACAATAATGTAGATTATAAACCATTAAAATGATAGTTCTTATTCTAATATGTTGGCATTTTACAACAAAATAATAATTTTCCCTGATGTTGCAAACGTATACTATGTGTATGTATATATTCTGTTAAAACGTGTCAATAATTATACACATTTAAACAAATCTATATTTCTATAAATTAAGGTAATAACATGTTTACATGCATGAAACAGAAATTGCTAAAATGCAGTCCATGCTTATGTCATGTGAATTTAGTATTTGATAAATGATATTGCACAGACGAAACATAATAGCATAGAACATTCTAGCGGGATAACACGTGAACGAAACTATTGTAAAACTAAATTATAACTCGGATATTATTTTATGAATAGAAACAAATTTGAATTGCTTGATTTAGTAACTGCTAGAATTATGCAATCTAAGTAAGAACGATTTTTATATATTCTAATGGTATAGCCAAGTAGCGATAGCTCGCGTTTAACAAAGACTCTTTCTATTATTTTAAATTGTATTCGACCGCACGATTACATCAAGAATACGTAGTTATGTTAAAAAAGGGTACGTACCCGAACATCTCCTGATGGACAGTTCTATGCTGGAAACCTTTTTATTGCTAAAAGAGGGTTATCTGAAGGGATCGATGTCCACAGCAAATCTTCTTCAACCGAGCCAATGTGTCATTATCTTCCGGGAGGGGGCAGAGAAACAAAGTAAACTAAAGGTGTTTAATAACGTGTAGATTATACATCATAAACTGAAGCGCGTACCCAAGAGGAGCTAATCCTTTACTTTTTAAAACAAAACACTTATGGTTTATTTACGTGAAGAAGTATATATAAGCAGGTGGTGCCGTGTGAATTTTGTGTTCTTTTATAACGTTTAGTGTTATTTAAATAAAAATAATGCCTGATTCAATAGTCAACTATTACAAAACACGGTCATTTAGGATTTGAAGTTGTTATTTTTAAACTTTATCGTTCAAATAGTGTTCATTTTTATATTTACGTTATTCCCGGGTACACAATGATCTAGGGTCGCGGCCTTGACCTAAGATCTTCCCGACTAGCTTTTGACGACATTTTCATAAGCTCAGACAGTAAACTGGCAACTCTAAAACAATATCTGCCACTTGTAACTCCACTCATTTTGTAACACAATTTTATTGCAACGACATAGCTGTTAGCATGACGTTTCTATTCTTGGGTGTATAAAGTTGTGAGCACCGAATTTATGATAATGGGATATGGATGTCTCACAAAATTGCCTCAGAAATCTAAGGAAAGATGATACATGTGTAATTCTGATTATAACAAGTTTTATGATAATGCTTTAGCCTTGAAACGATTACACTTCGAGAACCACACGGATACCATTAACGCATGTACCGTCTCTTATCTGTGTTGCTATAATAGCAATCAAACACGTAGAAATGTGTATTAGAATATAGGCTCCGATACAGATGAATATTTGCAGAAACAACATATCTGAAAAGCAAAACCATGTTTCCAATATCTTACATCAATCAATCTCTTACCATATAAACACAAGGGGGAAACAACAGTAAGAGACTCGATGTATTCCATAGCTAAACAGAAACGAATAAATAGTAAATATCTAAAAATAAATTTTATCAATTTACTCGAAATAAAATAAACAATAGATATAATCCCAAAATATCAATAAGGTTATGAAGAGAATATTGACAGCGATTCTGGCACTTCATAAAACAAGTAAAATGCGAAAGCGAAAGAATTCTGCAGGAAAATAAAACAAAAATGACAAAAGTCTACTTAAATAAATAAATAAAATATTCAGACCAAATATGTGCGCAAGAATGAGAGGAACTGAATTCAGCTTGAATTGACCGAACTTGTCAATATGACATTAACTCAGCGATAAAAGGTGATGAAATATGCGCTAACGTCTAAGAATGAGGCGAACATTTTTTTTGGATGAATGATGGCAGCAAGGGAAATACTTTTCAGATCGTTATTTGATAAGGTTTTTATATTATGCAATGAAGAGAAAAATAATAAAATGGATTGAAATTCTACATCAACATGATCTGGAATTTTATGTTTCGATCTTTTATTTTACTAAAACTGTGTAATAACGTAGACATCAGGGTCTACGTTAGGGTAACTAGGGTAAATTATATGTAGATGTGCTCTATCAGATTGGGGGGCATGTATTAATAACAGACGTTGTCTGTGAGAACTTGTTAAAATTAATTTTCGAAAAATAAAATCCCAGAGAAAACGTTATCTTTTTGCAAAGCTGCTCTGTGTAAACAGCAAATATACTGTTTAAAAAATAATAAGAAAGCAATTAAGTTCCAATGATATACCCTCTATAGAAGTAAAGCTTGGCAACGAGTTAAGCAGCATTTGATATTTTGCTACAAAAAATACCTAGTGTTTCATATATTATTTTGGTGATCATATCTTGTATAGTTACATTAGAACAGATTCATTTAATTGTGAAATACGAAGCTATGCTCATATTATAGTTTTATTTTTCTATCAACTTCGATGACAATATTTATAGTTTATATGTTTAAACTTGAATATAACTAAAATTATATCATACCTCTTACAATAGCAAGTTAAATAGGATAAATTTTCTATTAATATACATTGTCATATACATTAATTACACAAGATGTATCGTAAAATAATTTCAGTTTCGTGATAGATTAATGTATATATATATATACATATATATATGTATATATACTTATATATATATATATATATATATATATATATATATATATATATATATAACAGTATATCTTATTATCTTATTAAATCATTTTCTGCATGCACTCATTTAGTAACCCGCGTGTCATATCGTTTTTAGTATTAACTGCCCCGTAATGTACATTTAAACCAGTATTTTCTTTTCATGCAGTATAAATAGATCACCCATTTTACACACAGACACTATGTTGATAAAGAGTGAACTTTATTAAAATTATCCATCACTGCCCTAGTACTGTGACTAATTAGCATATCATGGGTTGACCCAGACCTGACTTACTCTCTGTTTCTCTTATTTATCTCTCCTCAAATTATTTTCTTTCAATAAAATTTTGTTGCCGATTTATTTACACAGCACATCATTACATCCTCGATTTATGATGACGAAACTAGATGTTAGCAATAGTAATACAATTTTCAGAATAGTTGATAAAAGAAAAAAAATGAATAATAGAAAAAGAGAAGGGGTTAGAGCAAACAATGCACGTCTAATCAGTTCTTTCTCGTTTTATTTTGAAATTAGAGTTACAGAACAAGATAAGAGGCTCTGGATTATAGCACTGATTATAACGAGCTGAATTGTTGGAACATATGTACAGGTTATAATCTTAGGTAATATGATTACATTTTAGGATATCACACGTGCGTTTTTCCACGTATACTTATAAGTGATTCTGTTTAAATAAGTGTAAATTGAATATTAATTTAATGATTTTGTTAAAAAACTCCAAATACTCATGTTAAATCTGTGTAGTTAAATTATCTTTGCAGATTCAGTTATGATTGTCTCATCATTTTCAAGGAAGATGCATGTTACAATAGATACGCGAGGAAAAGAAACACATAAAATTGTCGATTCTCGTTTTGCTGAAAGTGTACTTTTTTGTTGTATTTAAACAATGAAAATGAAAAAAGTCGATGGCAATTCGACTTTCCCAAACAAATTCGAAATAAATTTTGATCACTTCGATGGATACCGTTTTTTTAAGCAGTTTATATGTTATTGCAATATCGTTTCAGTTCAATAGTTTATTATTAATTTAATTTCTTTAAGAACATAGTGTGCACATAATTATAAAATGCTTCCGATATTCATTCTATGTTAGGCATTAATATATACTCATTAGTATTATCAAACGGTCGCATAATTTAACTGCATTCAAACATTTCAGTTTTTAAAACACGCACATCATGTACATGTGGGGCTTCCATTACATGTGCTATAGTCGTAATGACATGCTCTGTTAAGCTCAACTATGTCCCCTTCAAACACTACTCCGAATAGTTTGCTGAATATTGTTTCTTTGTAAACAATAGATGTTTGCGTCTATGAAATAAGTGTTTAAGAATGTATGTAATGAACTGAGCGGTAAATGATCGTTCTCCGTATTTTAAGCGCTTTTTACTAAACCCATTTAATAAGCAATTAATATTTTGATAGCCAAACATATGCTTACTGTTGATTATTTTCTGACCATCGGTATACATTAAGGCATGCCAGTCTACGCTTAACGCATTTTCTATACATTGTTCAAAGATGTTGATTTATGGCGCACGCGCCTTATATATCAATAGTATTCAACAATGTCTGATATGAATAGTCTCTTATGATATCAATCCGTACGTAATTGTCACACAAATGGTTTATATTTATAACTTTGTGTTCAAAGTGGCTGTACTTTAAGACCTCATGGCATATTTGTGATCGGTTCTAAGCGATTAAACTAGAACACCTCATCGTTTCCGATTTTTTATGAAGGAACACGCTGTTGCAGTTTTGATCAAGTGCTATCGACGTCGTGTGCTATTTCTGATATGATATAAAAGTACACACACATATCCATTTAATGAATTATTTCTTGGGAATCAGAGTCGTTTCTGCGAAATAAGGACATGAATAGATCCTTACATTAAATGCTACTAAGAAAAAAAAACGACTGTATTTAAAAAATCTAAGAAATCTTTGCAATCAAGGTACCTGCTGCTTATTATCGACATTCTGAAGAGTTCATAAATGGAAGCGATCGACGTCATAGTCAAGTGATTAATAATTAGAAATACACACATAAGTATTATTAGTAAGACAAGAAACGCGGCCCCGCCCAATTGCGTTGGCTTTTTTTTATTAACCTTGCGATAAATATGTATAATCTAATAAAATAATATTATCTGTAATAGAGATGCTCACTGGGGTAAGGATTAGCTTTATTACACTTATGCAAATAACAGAGTCGCTGCCGCATGTGTTGTCACAGATTAAGAAGATAATAAAAATGAAGAAAGGGTTACACTTCATCTGATGTCGGGGACCGTAAAAAACATACGCCGTCGAGAGATAGACATGTGGCATAATGATTACCGGATGGACATTTGAGTCCCTGTCTAAAAGGTACGGTCTAGTTAACTACATGGCAGTCGAGATTATCTTGGAAATGCGTTGTGCAAGATGCAACGCGTTCTTTTAAAATGTACCATGCATAAATGCCTCTCATTTAAATGGGTACCTCTCTGCATCCAACGTAGGTGTCCATGTTGAACCGTCACGACAATTTTACATATCTTACAAGATCTAGCTCTGTTGCTTATCGGCAAAGCTGAATTCCTGTTTTGTTTCATAAATAGTTAATGAAATATGTTCTGATGCACACATTATTCTAGTAAAATCATCCCGACCGTTTTTCATATTCCCTCGAAATGCTAATAAACGATCATCACATTGTACTCTACAACCAAAAGATATGCCTTGTCAACAAACATCTCGCTTCACACATCCCATATATAATTTGTTTCTCAGTATTGACCATAATCACATAAACTCCCTGTTACTATATAGCTTTTGCGTTGTTTCTGGTGACAAAACGAAAAATTACTAATGCTTCCATTATGTTCTACTGTTTACTATGCAAGAGTATTCGCTTTACTCTAATTTCATGATATGTGCAAATAACTAAACTGTGTCCATCGCTTTATTGCAGATTACAAAATAATCAATATTTCAGTAAATATAAGTTATAAAAAGCTGAAAATTACACCATCCAAGGACTGTATTAAGGTGAGATAAATCCTAAAATTTCATCAAAATTCATGTCATATTTAAACAGTTATGTTATTTTTTGAATATTCAAGGAATTTTCACCGTCCATCGCTTTATTGCAGGTCTCATAAAATGCCAGAAAAAGGACGTTTAACAGCTACCGAGAAGCAGAGGTTTATTGCAGGACTAGCAGAAGGACTCTCGATCATAAATTTAGCCACAGAACTAAAAAGGGATCCCCGAACTTTAGCTACATTCGTCAAGAACCCCAACATCAAGTCCAGGAAAGATAAGGGCACATGGAGGAACCTTTCTGATCGGGATCTTCGGAAAATTCGTAGATATATTGTGCGCAGCCCAAACAGCACCAGTGCAACAATTTTTGCGAGGGCTGGAGTCATACCAAGGTCCAGACAAGCCCGATGCAATGTACTGAATGAAATGGCAAGGAATCAATCCTATTCCAAGGCCTCCATTGAGCCAAACCCACAAAGAAAAACGATTGGCTTGGGCACAAAAATATATGAAAATGGATTGTCAAAATGTTCTGTTTACAGATGAGGGTCGTGCTACCCTTGATGGACCGGACGGATGGGCTAACGTTTGGAATCCAAATGGAACTCCAACGCCTTATAGATTTCGTCGCCAACAGTGAGGTGGAGGCATACTCTTTTGGGCTGGAATTATTGGGGATAAGCTATGTGGACTATTCCGAGTGCCATAAGGTGTCAAGCTCACCAGCAATGCCGACACTGCCTTTCTAAATGAGAATTTGTTACCATGGGTAGATGATCTTCCCTTGTCACGTCATTTTAAGATTATTTTTATGCATGACAATGCCCCATCTCATGCTGCTAGGGCAACTACATCCTTCCTTGGATCTCAGGGATTTGTTGGAGAAACCCTCATGTCCTGGCCACCGTGTTCTCCTGACCTTAACTCCATCGAACACCTATGGTCAATATTGAAACGAGGAGTTTATGAGGGAGGAGAGCAGTTTTCTTAGAAGGATGCCCTTTTGAACAAAATAGTCGACGTTGCCAGAACCATTACTCCATCTCAGATCAAACAATTGACCTCCTCGGTGGACAAAAGGTGGTTTAATGTAATTTCAAAACATGGGGGATATGTGGACAAATAATTCGTTTGTTTGACATTTAGCCCTCGGGATGTGCCTTTGTTTTTGTTGATTTTCCCCAGAAAATGTGTTCAATATAAATTTATGATGCTTTGGTATTGTTTTATTGAGCTAAAACATTATCTTAGAAGACTTGCCATAAAGCGATGGACGGTGAAAATTCCTTGAATATTCAAAAAATAACATAAGTTTTTAAATATGACATGAATTTCGATGAAATTTTAGGATTTATCTCACCTTAATACAGTCCTTGGATGCTGTAATTTTCAGTTTTTTATACCTTATATTTACTGAAATATTGATTATTTTGTAATCCGCAATAAAGCGATGGACACAGTTTACGTTAATTGTCTTATAAGAAAGAAGTGTGGATTTCAATGAATTGCGAATTTAACGCAAGCGCTGTTAATTTCCTATGCAAATATATATATATATATATATATATATATTACCAAACAAATATCCAAACAATTTATATAGCAGATAAATAAATGATATACCCAATAGGTAGTGGTCAGATTAATTAGCTGCCTTACATACATTTGTAGACATTTGGGGCAAGCATTTTAAATTACCGTAGACTCTTGAAAATTTAGTATGTTATTGCTTTATAGTTTACGAGATATTTGACCTAATTATTCATTCTAATGAATTTCAGATTCATATGAACAGCTACAGCAGCAATTGGAATATACCCTACTAAAGCCCGATTACCACAGCTGGTTAATTTCGAAAATGCAATTTGGACGTGTACACCCTTTAGAAAAAGAATATGCAATAAAATTATGTTACAGAAACGTACGGGATGGTTGCATCTGCATTGGGTCAATCGTGCATTAATCATGTATTAGCTAGAGAGAAGTATAACGGATGAAAAATGCAGAGGGTATATGATGGATCATGAAACATTTGATGGGAGGGAAAAGTCAGAACAGTAGAGTCGATTAGCAAAAGAAAAATCCTGTATAAGTACGATGCATTATTATAGAGACAATAAATGCACAGTTTATTGTCACCGTGGGAGGTATACACTCAATTATTCTCTATGGATGGTAGATATAAAAATTTGCACGAAGTGTGTTCCAAATGTGCTCAGAGAAGATCAGAAAGATATGCGTTGTTTTGGCAGCAGGGAGATAGTCGAGCTGATCAATTCAGATCCCGCAATTCATTATGCGCTGGTGATATGCGATTAAAGCTGAATCTACTCCCAGTGGAAGCAAGCTAGATTTCCGAACCTAAGAAGAACAGACAAAAAACAAAACAACCAGAAACATATTATTACTTCCTTTTTTGAGAACACAGGAATGGTTTACATGCACTTGGTTTCTACTGGACATGCTGTCAATAAGGAATATATGTTGAGGTTTTTACGGAGTTAAGAAAGTGATTCAATCGGAAAACGCCAGCAAATCAAGTCAGTAGCATTTCCATTAGGGCAATGCATCCGACCATAATTCTACTTTTACTTAGACTATTTGCCAAAGATGGTCATCAAAACAGTTCGTCAATTTTCCTCTAGTTCAGATGTTTGATGCTGTCCGTTTTGGTTATCCTAAAGTTCAAAGAAAGTCTTAGCGTCTGTTATTATTATACAATGGAGGGGATCAAAGAAGCTCTAAGGAAGGCTATTGAAACGCTCATACAAGAGAACTTCCATGGGGTCTTGCAAAAGTTTTCCGTAAGGTACAATAAGCACATAGCAAATAGAGGAGATTACTTTAAAGAAGACTAGTGTTTGCAGCGAAAATAAATGCAATATAATCTCACGAAACAGTATGGCATGTTATTAAATTTGACATATATTTAAAAAGCAAGGACTTTTGTATATGAATAATTTGACTAGAAAAATTGTGTGAATTTTACAAAAAATCACACTGTTACATTGGAACAATTTATGTGTGCTTGTTAAAACGAAAACTATTTCCGTATTACTAACCCATCACATTGAAGAATGTGTGATACAAATTTTTAACGTAATAGATTAATGCCCAATGAATGTTTATGTTCGTAGGAAAACACATCATCCATTGATAGTGCTTTATATATAATATGGAATTACATTTATTATTCAAACACGGAACATTGAATATATGCGTAACTGACAGTTTTTGTTCATTTAGAATGCTTTAAAACTTCACCTTTCACTCATTTATTACAGTTTGTAGATCACCTTCTCAGCTATATTTTAACATTCTGTCACACGGGAATGGAAAGTGTGACTCATCTTGTATCAAGTTGCAAGGTTCTTTTAGAGGATGCCTACTACATAATAAGACATGATGGAGTATGTAATTACATCCACTGAGCCATCTGTAAAAGATCATGCATCTAATTTACCAGCAAATCCTAAGAACATCAAACTGAGAGGACAGTTGGAAATGATTTATACATTACGAACATGTAATCTCTACAGCAACCAACTTCGAAAATGCTGCTCTGAAACATGACATAGTCATATGGAAAAAGTCAAAGAGAGTTGCCACCTTTGTTGAAGTGAGTGTTCCTTAAGCAGAACGGAAAAAGGGAAACATACCAAATATTAAGGTCGTATGATATAAAAAGAAACTTGAATCTAACCGAGATACTTATCATATCAGTTATTATATGTGCCATAAGGCTTATGAAGAAGAACACAAAGTCCTACCAAAGTAAAAGAGATCCAGATATTTGCACTTAAAGGAACAACGAGGATACTAAAAAGAACTCTCGTCTTTTTTCATTAAAATCCGGGCAATGTTAGCAGCTGTTTGGCTGCCACATAAACAGCGTTACAATATTCAAAGCAAGAAAAGTAAGGTAAGAAAATGAAAATATTTTTGCAAATTTTGTTCAGTAAAACAACCCTTATGATGAATGTCATTTAATGGATTTTCAAAATCGTTAAAATATGTAAGGAGGTTAGCGGCGCTATTTCTGAGTGGCTCCCATAGAAACCACGTCGCTTCAGCAATTACTTGTCTTACAAAGGCATATCCACTTGTCAAGGTCAAGAAACCGATCGAGGATAAGGATTAAAGATTGTACAGTAGAAAATTCGGCAATAAACTCATCGTTAGTAATGGAAATTCGGTGAATTTATTAACTTATATGGAATAGCTCATCAAAACTTGTTTACGTTAGACTTAAGGCAACCATACTGTAGTTAGCTGAAAAGCAGGAAAAAGGAAGACAATTCCATAGGCGTTAAATTCTAACAAAGAAGCTTAGTTCATGGAGTCTACGTTTAGGTTCAGACACATTTTAAGAGTGGGGAAATTATTTATACTATGTTCTGCTAGACGGGTGTTTTTTTTGTGAAAGTTTAGCGAAAGGCCACAACTGATTAGAGCTCAGTCGAGCAGGTGTCATGAAAATAACGATAAAGCAGACAGGAAGTCGTCACATCTGTTCTGTGAGAAAGAGATTGCAGTGAGGAGAAAAGGGCATCCCATACGAAGCTACGAAGTCTATTTTGAACTCTATCGAGGCAGAATAAGTCCTTTCCAGAAGATGCTGCCAAGATATAGAAACAGTACTCGATATTTGGATGTACCTGGCTCTTATATAGATATAACATTGCATCAGCAGTCAGATATCTTCTGGATAGATAGAAGGATCC
Source organism: Euprymna scolopes (assembly GCF_053919585.1). Taxonomy (NCBI): domain Eukaryota; kingdom Metazoa; phylum Mollusca; class Cephalopoda; order Sepiida; family Sepiolidae; genus Euprymna; species Euprymna scolopes. The sequence goes on from NC_136489.1 coordinate 83,326,972, forward strand.
AATATTTTTCCAGTGAACTTGGCAGCGGACTTAATGTATGCATTCCATTTACGAGGGGCGTACAATAAGTGATACCCCAGACCCACTTCCATTTGTCTAATTTAGCTGAAATTGTGTAAATGCAATGGGTCATATCTCTCCGGATTATGTGGCAAACTAGAGCTATGAACTCATTGTGGTTTCTGTTTTACAGGTGTTTGAACTGAGTCAGGTGTGAAATCGAGCCTGTTGAATGTTGATCAGTGATCGGTGTTTGTATTTGAAAGGACGCACACCACAGGAGACTTCTGATGAAATGAAAGAAACTAATGGTGAAAATGCCCCATCATATGACCTTGTAAAACGCTGGCATCGTGAATTGAAACATGGCCGGAAGTCTGTGGAAACAGCTTCCAGACCTGGTCGCCCCTCTTCTGCCATTGATGAGGCATCTGTCCGTCAAGTTGACGCTGCCATTTTTGAAGATCGGCGCATTACTATTCGCCAAATGGCCCGATATGTCAAGATTAGTACAGGGTATGTTGAAACTATCATTCATGACCATTTACATACGCATAAAGAGTCTGTCAGATGGATTCCCAGGTTGCTCACACAATTCCAGAAGCGAAAACCCGTCGGGTGCTCGAGGATGAATTTGGAGAGGTTTTTCAAAAGATTGATTACAAAGGATGAAACCTGGGTCCATCACTATGATCCAGAGATCACTGCTCAGTCAATGCAGTGAAACTACTTGGACTCATCATCTCCAAAGAAGGCAAAGGTGCAGCCCTCCACTAACAAGACCATGCTCACAATCTTCTGGGACCAGGAGGGAGTAATAATGACAGATTTCCTGGCAAAGGATGCCACAATTACAGGAGCCTGCTATGCTTCACTTTGGAGGAAATTATGGCAAGCTATCAGAATCAAGAGGCGGTGCAAAATCAAGGTACCCTTCTCCTGCAGGACAACGCTCCAGTCCACAACTCGCATGTCGCCAGATCAGAAGAACAGGCGTGTGGTTATGAAATATTCCCAATCCTCCCTACCCTACTGACCTTGCACCCTCTGACTTTAACCTCTTCTCAGCCATGAATGTGTTTTTGAAAGGAAAGCGTTTCGCAGATGTTGCAGCCTTGATTACTGAAGTCACGTCGTTGTTGGACTACCAACCTGGGGTGTTTTACAAAAACGGTCTTCAGAGCTTCATCAAACGATGGGAGAAATGCATAACTCTGGGCGGTTCCTATGTAGAGAAAGACTAATAACTATGCCAAGTTTCGTTTGTCTACTTCTATGGGCACTGGGTCAGGGGCATTACTTAATGCACGTTTTTGGTAAGATCAGTAGAATATATCAAGCCAGAAGCTTGTCAAAACATGAGGCCTTCCCAAGACGAGAGCTATTCATTTCAATAGATGCCAGATGGGGATCACAGCGTTGATGATGTAAAGATAAAAGCTTGGTTTTAGATGCAATTAAAGTGACAAACCACCTCTTTCTTCATTGTACCACTTGCTCAAGAACAGAGGAGAGATAATCGGAGAGAACTTGGTCGTTTACGGTATTAGATGAGCTACCATAGAAAGTAGTACTATCTGCATAGATGTTACTGTTGCTACTATTTCGAGAGAGAATAACAAGTGCAACATATCGAATTTAAGCGTGCAAAGGAAATACTTTTGTCGTTTTTTTTAAACAGACGAGTGTTTTACATATGTAATTTTGGAGGGGAAGAAAAGAGTGAAATTATATAAAGAAATAGTGAATTTATTGGATGCCTGGAAAAATAATGGATTACAATAGCAAATTTCGAGCATTAAAAGTAATATAGATAATCTTAAACATGGAAAAGTTAAGGAATAGGTGTTATAAATGGAAAAGAAAATAACAAGATATTCTAGTAAAAAGTATAATAAATGTATAACCTGAAAGATTCCAGCATTAAGAGAGTTTTATTTTAAATTCAATTTAACATTATATAATCGATGCTTAATGCTGCGATATGTTAAGTTATACTTTTTTATATATTTTACTAGAATATATTGTATTTTTCCAGTTATAAACAAACTATTATTTTACATTTCAATGTGTAATCTTAACCATATTGCTTTTCATGCTCGCATTTTCTATTGTAATAATAGTTATAGTTAATTTTAAAATCAATATCCTGCGTAGTGATTTCTCAAATATTTTAGAAGACATAGAAAATTCATAAGCTATTTTATACATATAGTTTTAAAGAACTATGAACTTTTCTATGCCCTAACAACTACGTCAATATTTATACGAGGACAGACAACATTCAACATTTTCAAAAGTGTTTTTTTTTATATTAAAAAAAACATAAAAGCCAAATATTATTTCTATCTACACGCAATTATTTTTTCCAGCTATTACCCGGTATATATGATATATATGTTCGGAATAATTCCAATCAACCATAAAATATCGTCATGCAGTAAGATAAAGATACACTCTTTATTACATTTTGTTTTGCGTTTTTATCTGTTCCGTGACAACTGAGTGAACGGAAGATCTCAATGATGAACACATTTCTGAGCAACTTATTAGGAAAACGTCGAGGGACTTTCAGAGTTCAGTCGAAGATAGGCATGTTGCGGGGTACGTGAACAATTTGCGTTAGGTCATAGGGAATTTAAAAATCATGACAGTACCTCCACTTATCATTATCTTGTTTGAATTGACAAGAAATTCCAAGATTGGTATCATTGAAGACTCTACAAATACGAATTTAAGTGGAAGCAATGGAAGGCAAAACATTTTTTTTTCAAAGATGCTTTCAATAATAGTAACTCTTGTGTTATGGAAGCGATAGAGGGTAAATTTGAACGCTGCGGTGTAAGAAAGTTCTACCCTAAAGCACATATAAGATAAATTAAGATCTTCTCCTGACATGCCCCGTCCACATGAAAAGCCATGATAACGACGATTTGGAGGGTCGGATTTTTAGAACTCGTTAATCGCGGACCCATCTCGGCAAACAGTCAGTCTAATGTCAGTTTCTAATGTCAATACGCCAGATTTTGTCTCTCTGATTGAATTTTTACCTCGAGAAGGTTACTAAGTAGGCTACTTATGCTAGAGAAGAATATCTGGTAGTGGGTGTCCACGTTATAAGTTGTTTCTTTGTTTTTTTTTGAGATGCTTTACGTTTTAAGGATTGGGACATATGGAAAAATCAGCAATCTTATTAGAGCTTACAGGAGAGAGAGGCAGAAAGAAAGAGAGGAGGAAAGAAGATTTTCACAGCTATATGTAAAGTAATTAAATGAACAATTAAAGATCTGGATTAATTATTATAGTATCCAAATATATAAACGCGTATTACATTGTCAGTTTATAACGATTTTCTATTTTTAATTATTAAAAAGAAACATGGGCTAAAAAGTGGTAATGGAAAATAAGGGTGCTAACGATACATTTGAAAATTTGAAATATATCGAATCTGTATCAATGGCTGTGCACGTTTCTATCTATTTATATATAAATTCGTATTCATGTGTGTGTGTTTGTTTGTTTACAATTGGATTAATATATACAAAACATGCCTTACTTTACTCTAAACTTTATTTGTATATATAGTATGGTACTTGGAAATATACACAATTAAGCGATCACTTTATTTGTATATGACATTGAAAAAATTGATTTTACTAAATAGCGGCGTCTTAGTTAATGATTTTAATGAAAGACTTATTAAAGTATTCTATTTAAAATTGTTATTTACTAAATTTTAAACAACAATTATATTGACAATATAATTAATTTAATTTATTTTGGAATTGATATTTTAAACAGCGACTTTTTTTTTAACTTTCTTTTTTAGAATTATTTGCCACAAGATGCTATCCAAAAAAAAAAAGTTTACCAAATATCATTTAGTAATTTAATTATGTTTCTAGGTGGAAAAACAATTCCGTGTAGATAGGAAAATGTTTGGTTTTATTGCTTTTATAAATATTAAAACAAACACTTACGAACAAATCTGAAAAGATTTCATTTATTTGTTTTATTTTCTTCTTACGGCAAAACAGAAATCGGTAAATTGTTACCACATAATTCAACGTCGTTTGATACCTAAAAAAATGAAGATCTTCAGCCTCCCCTCGGTTTAAATTCCACAATGTACATACTTTTCTATTTTTCCTGTTAATTACATCGATTACAAACTTAATTTTTCAATTTATATGACGTTACCCAGCGGCGTTTGACCTCTTAAATATGAAGGTCTACATTTTTTAAGCCTAATACATTTAAACAGCCTTTATAAATATTATTAGTTTGCAGAGGTGCAAATATGTGCAAAAAATGAGTAATTTTGAAAAAAAATAAGATGCTAGAATGAGGGATCACTTTTCTATATAAATTTAACGTAAAATGAGCAGCCACTTGTGGGTCACCAAGCGTTCAAGGAGACATGCCACTTCAAGTATTTTTTTATATTTTGTCGTTTAAGGGCGAGGAAAAAACTGGGGCCTGGAATAACATTAGGAACATAAAATAACGATAAATTTTATTATATTTTATGAGACTATTCTCTACATTTACCTACCAATTTAATAAACAAAACAACTCCCAAAATATGACAAATTCGATTTTTAGGAAGGGGATTACGTTAGAAACATAAAACGACCAATAAAAATCAAATCGAACACCCTAAAATGAGGAAATCTAAAAATTCCTTTATTTACAAATAAAAAGCCAGTAAAAAAAGTGTCCATAAAAAATAAAGGTAAATCTATAGTTTAGCGGCGTAAATTATTTGACAGACAAAAATATTATAAAACTATTTATCTATATATAAAATATTATTAGACCCAAAGACGGAAATAAAACAAAAAACATTTTGATGGGTTCTTTTTATCATTTTTTATTAAATATACACGCCTTACACGTTTAAAATTTGGCCTTTTTTTAGGTTTTGTAGATTGCCTTTTTTAAGGCCAAATTTTGCATGTTTCAACTCTTTCATTACAGAATAAATATGGCAGCCAAAAACATAGTACATGAAAGAGCTTAAAAAGGCGAATCTGCCAAATCTTCGAAAGGCCAACTTTTAAAAGCAATATAGCGGCCTCGAATAACAAATATAAAGGATAAAAAATAATGAAACGAAATTTTTTCTGAGTTTATTTCAGGCTTTGTGCCTAACAATGTGTTTTATATATATAAATAAATAAAAATAAATGCACGAATTAATGTTTATAAACGTTATTCTTTTTAGGTGCACAAAATCGTGAGTTTTATTAGGACAGTAATCACTTCTACCGAAAGATATAGTGGAGAATATATTAGATACCTCTTTTTGGGGGTTATTACATTTAACTGTTTTTATCCGTTCTTTTATTTTGAAATTGTTGTGGGGGTATCCACGTTACCCATGATGAAAATGATTAGTATAGCAGTCGTGTTTCAAACGAAAATTCATGTAAAACCAGGCAACACCGGGTACCCATGCTAGTCATTAATAAACTCGAGTATTACTTATTTTCAAATAGTGGTTTTTGTTTTCTTAAACTATTTATAAGTATTTTAGCATATAAATTATTTCCCCATACGACAACAAAGAAAATGATCCCTTTTTCCTACCCCACAAGTCGATGAGTTTTTTTTTATCAATGGTCGTTATAAATAAGTGATTTTTTTGTGTAGAAAACAAGAACAGCGGCATTATTTTTAGTTTAGTTTTCGCGCTCAAATCCGTCTTAAATCTATATAACAAGTTAAACTAAAAAAATAAATTCGAACGTTCATATTAAATTAATATATAAAAATTTACAGTCGAATAAATAGATATTGAAGCATTACACCAAAATACAAACAAAATAACGAGATGGATTCGTCGCTATGAAAACATCTATTTCCTCGCATGTCGCTCGACTGTACCCATAGTAATGGACTAAATAAATGTGGACTTGTTCACGTGGATCTTGCCTGTATTTACTTGCTAATTAATTAATCGATATCATGTTTTAAACATTTAAATATATTATGAAAGGACTGAATCTGGTAAAATTTTCAAAAGTATATTTTTTATGGTTAGTTCTGGTAATTTTGTAAATATAAATGCACTTTCGTACTTTGTTAATTCATAATTTTCTAAGAAAAATGTAGGTAAGGCATTCAAACTAAATGGTATATCAAATGTGCGTATAGCTCAAAAATTATTTAAGAATTGCTACCATTTCTTTCTTAAAATGGCATGACAAACAAAATTAATAATTTATTGTAGTTTTAGTAGACTGAAAACAAAACATTTTAAACCCATTGTCACAATGCGAGTTTATGATGTGCAGTTGTTTTATTTAAATATTACGTTTGAAGATTTCGAGACATGAATTTTGCCTTTTTAATATTTTGCTATAGTAGTATACACGGGCAGGTGCATACATTTATTAGATATATTTTGTAACAAGATTTTGAGGTTATCTATTAATAAATATAAAGTTTTTTTCTGAATATATAACCACATTACTGATCTGGAATGCTTGTATTTTGTTAATAATTTTCATACTCCAATGCCATGCGTCCTACTCTTTGATACAGATTATGCAATGCTCCTTTCCGTGCATGTTTATCGCTTTATGACTCTATCGGGAGTGCCTTTGAATGATTTTTTTATTAAATAAGGGCATGCAAGTTGGCCGCTATCAGTCCGTGTTAGACATTCCTGTCAACTATTTGTATCATAATAAATCATATGCCATATACAAATATTGCGTCCCTATGAAATTGCAGATGTTTCAATTCAACTTGAACACAGAAATAATAAAAAGAAAGCCACAGACACGCATTATTAATATGTCAAACACGGAACAAGATAAAGGAGACAATTTAAAACTAGATAATATATGTAAAATATATATGTCAATGCGCTCGTGACTCATGTAATTTTACTTACTAGGTAGTTAAACGATTCTGTCATATAAAAATATGCTATTAACTTACATCTACGTAGAAATTAGGAAGAATTGATCAATGCTTACTTTTCGTAATATTTAATGACGTATCTTAAAATTTAAACGAAAAGGTATTGTGGTAATTTTAATTTTTGTACAAAACCAACACGGAATTAAAAATATAGGTGTTATACATTATTAATGAATAATAACTATTTTTGTCCAATGTAACTGACCTAAATGTAAAGCAAATATCATGTTCTCTTTTTTATTGTAGTTATAATAAATCACATAGTAAAATGTGGCTTTACAACCGTGTGACACCATTTCTATATGTATATATTACAGTGTGTAATCGATATTACTCAGATTATACTTTTCGTGATATTTTAATGATTACTGATATAAGTAGTAAGTATCACGGTTGAACATAATCTACCTCGGATGTTTTAAAACTGTTTAAACTTTATACAACTGCGTTGTGGTCGTAGTTTATGCGGTTTTGTTTAGGCATTTGAGGATTCACATTAAAATTTATGCTGGAAAACTAGTAGAGTGGTAGTATTCTCTTTTATCTTCGCATTTTTCTTGATTTTGAGGAAGTGTTTTAGTTCTCATGTTTTTTGCTCTTATATTTATATTTTCTGTTCACAGTATTACTTATAGTTTTCTAAAATGTGTCGTATTTTTCTTGCGTTTGACCATAACACTGGAAAACCATGGAAAATAAAGATTTTTTGCATTTTTTAAATTTATTATTTTGATATCGTGTATTGCTTATTACGTGTTTATTTAATTTAATCTCAGTGTTTTTTTTTTATATTCTAGGAGATGTTGTGAATTTTGTTGGCCATGAGTCTACGGTTACACATATTATTTGAGTGTGTAGTTCAGTCACTGCCGTTAGCATTGTTAGTAGTGTACTATTCTCCACAGCATCTGCACCTTTTAGTATATTTTAATAGGCTAAGTTCCATGCATTAAAGTATTGTGAAATTTATACGTCCCCTTTTCGATTCTTCAGAGTTTTATTTCTTTCAGGTTTAATGTAAATAATTTTAGTCGCATAGATTACAGTTTTCGTTCAAATTAGGAATTCCTATGTGTTTTCATTTCCAATCTTTCGTCTACATCATTAAGGTAGATGTTGCTATTTCTACTGTTATCTTCTCATATTTTCTTCTAGATTTTCCAACTCTACGACTTGTAATCTCAACAGTTCGTTGTGGTTATATGTTTGCTTATCAAAATGTCTAGTACAACTAATACCTTACTTATAAATTATGCAGACTAGTTTATTACTCAAATAGATTAAGTGTGTATTTATTTTATTGGAAATTATTCTGTACAATTTCATTTATAGTTATATTATTCTTATCTATTTTTTTTTTGATTTATGTAGATTTTATGATGCCTGCTTCCCCAAATTCCTGAATATGTATAGGCGCCAAGTTTTTTGATCGAGAATATAGATTATTCACTGGGTACTATAATTGCAGTTACAATCACATGAACCGAATCCAATTCGAAACTATGGAGTTCAAGCTCCTGTCGTGTTTGCCATGTTCTCCAGTTTGTGTCTCGCATTTACTTATTCTACTGCTGACTGGTATCACAACTATCAAATAGGCGACTATTTACCTTTTCTTTTTACATCATTGGGGATATTCTGTACAGCTTAGAACCCCTCATTTGACCCTGTTTTATTTATTTGGCTTTGTTGCTAGGATAGTTTTCCGTACTATTAGAACATGCTTATTCGGAAGTAACTTACTTCAATAGTGCTGAACACATGAGTAATATATGAGGAGATATTGAGAAATACATTTAAGAAAATCATATTAGGTGGTCATCAAATATGTCGTGTTGTGTGGCACGTTATTCATATACTTGTCGTATAGTGAAGCTTCGTATAAAATGAGGTGTATATATATTTACACGGTGTTATAGTTGATCGTCTAGATGTGAATGTATATTGACTGTCTAGTTATTTTCTAAACAGGTAATCTAACAATTATAAAAATTAGGGACAAATAACAGTCGATTAGGCTTTACATCGGCGAATAAAAAAATCTACTGATATATCTTGGGTTGATCTTGATTAAACCCATCCTCGGAAAAGCTAAAGTGAAGGTCTATACGATACGATGTCTTGGTGGTATTCCCAGCAGCTTTCTTTCAGATGCACTCTCCTGTAGATAGGTAGAACGGGGCGCTTGATTATTACTATCGATAGTTCATATTGCTCGGAGCCATTATTATCCACGCTTGTCTGCTACCCCTTACTCCAAACTCTTGAATTATTGACCATTAACCAATAGGTGTAGTTTTAAGCCATCTTATTTTGTGGTGTATCATATGTCTTACATTCTTATCAACCAAGTAAATATTTTTGTTTGTTCTAATTATTAAAACTTACATTCCGTTCTATAACAAAACACATTTTGCCTTAAATAATGTTATATGTAAATATTTATTTCGCTATATAACCTTTCTAATGTGCTATCTTTCAAACATAAATAATAACGATTATTACAATCGTCTCCCAGCACACCTTTCGGCATTGCCTGTCCAGCATCTAACAAATGTAAGTAGAGGTGAGTCCACCAAAAGACTCTTACAGAAATGCACGTTTAAATGGTGTAAGTAAAGATAGTCTAATACTTGGTAATTAATACGGTATTCATGTTTTTTTGTAATCTTATTATTATAATGACAATAAATAACACCAATATTTAATGGTAAAATGCAAGGGGAATGCTCGTTAATATATTTATATTTTTCAAGGTTATAGTGGAAGTGCTTTACATCTCTTTAATAAATTTATTTATCTTTAAGTTTTGTGTGCAGTTTCATACGCTTTTAGTCTTATATTTTTTTTTATGCAAATTAATTCTGTAGCGCAATTTGATGGATTTAATATGATCAAGACAATGGTCGAAAATTATGATAACCATAATAATAATATTATTATGTTAATGATGGTGGTGGTGGTGGTGATGATGATGACGATGATGATGATGATGATGTGTATAGCGACCATAAAGATTAAGTGATGATTGCGATGAGTATTATTATAATAATAATGATCAGCCGACGCAACAGTATGATGTCGACTAATATATAAATTGTAATTATCGTTATGAAATAATTCTTATGATGATGGCAATGATTACAAGTTGAGTTTGAAACTAATGAGGATTACGATGACGACAACGCCATTGATCAACAGAAAGTCGGATAATGCAAAACTACTCAAATACGAAAATTAACAATTTAAATAAAATTAACTGGTGTGTTTCCATACACATTAACTGGCGATTACGTCGAAAAATATATGAGGCGCTCTGCATTATCTTAAACATAAATCGATGAAAAATTAAATCAATTATTAGATTCGGAGTTCCTATCCCTTCACGGTTACAACCTGACTAAGGCCAGAGGAATAGTTGGCCGAAACGTCGTGAAACAACAACTAATAAAGATAAGGATAATGGTCCGCAATCAATAAATTAATAAATAATACTTATCTCAATAATGAATTCCAATTAAAAATATATATATATAATCTAGTAATTACGAATTCGTTTTGGCAAGGCACAGAATTTATACACATTTCCGAAGATTTTAACTGGGGCACAAGGATGGTTTCTCAGCTGGAGCTCGAAATGTTTTATTAAGGTACCCCTTAGTACTAGTGAAAATATTAGTAAATAAATCCGTCGACATAACCTATTGGGGGTGTCTGAATCAATTCACAATACTCCAATATTCCCGTTGCATAATGTTGTAAAAAATTGGTAGTTAACCTGCTGATATAAGACTAGTATGACTTAATCATCACAAAGTCGAATTCTTCAATTGGTAGTGATTTTCACGGCTAATTTGAATTCTTTTCCGTAATATACAATTGTAATACATGCAAAATACAATACAAATTATACAAGTTGTTCTAAACTGTTGCACATGGATTACTGCATGTTTTATCTCATCTCCTTCTGCATAGTAAACAAAAAGTAATAATAATAATAATAATAATAATAATAATAATAATAATAATAATAATAATAATAATAATAATAATAATAATATTTAGAAAGAAGTAGAGGAGAAACCACAACTAAAACAAGAACGAAAAAAAATGAAAACAACACATTAATATGTGGAGTGGTAATAAAACTAGCTTCTTATCCGTTTATATATTTTTCACTCACAAACTATTTATAATTAACTGTTGTTAACGTGACGTATCTTGTTTCAATTTCTATACCTGAACTAAAAATTACTATGTGAAATAATGTAATTTTCCTTGTTCAATAAATAGTAATTTTATTGTTTTTTTTTAATTTACGAATGCAAGCACATGCGCACATGATGGCACTCTCGTCGATTTCGATGTATGCGGTCCCTCACAACTAATTTGTTCGAAAACTCCAATGGATAATTACTTAAGTTTGGTGAAGGTTTTGTATATAAACACTTACACATTTTGGCACAACTGTAGATCAGTACAATAAAGTATATTGGTATCGTAACATACTATAAATCTAGATAGTAAATTGCACACATAACAAATACATATGTTGAGGATAATATATGAACCTCGTTGTATATTTGCGACTAGGATACGCAATGTTTAATTATTGGAATTAATAATTTAAATATATATGTAGGCATGAGTGTATACTCTCATTGTCTTAAAGGAATCGGGTTTTATACAACGGAAGTTTTTGTGTGTAATTATTTAAAAAAAAAAACTTTTTATAATATCGTGTATACATAACCATTTTTGCAAGTTTTAAAATCACATTTCTAGTAGATTAATCAATAGTTCTTTTGTAAAAACAAGGTCATTATTTTAATAGGTAGCGAGATAAAATATTAAGGATAAAATAAAATGATTAAATGTAAAGGCGGGACTTCTGAATTAAGTGAAGCGGGTTTCCATAATGTTGAATCGTACTCGACCATAAGCTTACTTTAACAGTCTGGATATGCCAAGCGCTAATCACATTTCCATGCACTAGAAAAACAACGAAAAGTATCAGACATTTATAACAAAAAATATATTATATTTAGCAACAGAGTGTTTCATTAATAAACATTTTTGATCTGTTCTTTAAGATAAAGAACAGCATAATGTTTTAAGTTCTTTTTTTCTTCCGGAAAAAATTCAGAAAATATCTGAACTTTTTGTAAATTTAAAAATTGTTTAATGTCGATTTCTTAAATTCTTAAAAGAAAATTTGTAAGTAAACTGTGTCCATCGCTTTATTGCAGATTACAAAATAATCAATATTTCAGTAAATATAAGTTATAAAAAGCTGAAAATTACACCATCCAAGGACTGTATTAAGGTGAGATAAATTCTAAAATTTCATCAAAATTCATGTCATATTTAAAAAGTTATGTTATTTTTTGAATATTCAAGGAATTTTCACCGTCCATCGCTTTATTGCAGGTCTCATAAAATGCCAGAAAAAGGACGTTTAACAGCTACCGAGAAGCAGAGGTTTATTGCAGGACTAGCAGAAGGACTCTCGATCATAAATTTAGCCACAGAACTAAAAAGGGGTCCCCGAACTTTAGCTACATTCGTCAAGAACCCCAACATCAAGTCCAGGAAAGATAAGGGCACAAGGAGGAACCTTTCTGATCGGGATCTTTGGAAAATTCGTAGAGAGATTGTGCGCAACCGAAACAGCACCAGTGCAACAATTTTTGCGAGGGCTGGAGTCATACCAAGGTCCAGACAAGCCCGATGCAATGTACTGAATGAAATGGCAAGGAATCAATCCTATTCCAAGGCCTCCATTGAGCCAAACCCACAAAGAAAAACGATTGGCTTGGGCACAAAAATATATGAAAATGGATTGTCAAAATGTTCTGTTTACAGATGAGGGTCGTGCTACCCTTGATGGACCAGACGGATGGGCTAACGTTTGGAATCCAAATGGAACTCCAACGCCTTTTAGATTTCGTCGCCAACAGGGAGGTGGAGGCATAATGTTTTGGGCTGGAATTATTGGGGATAAGCTATGTGGACCATTCCGAGTGCCAGAAGGTGTCAAGCTCACCAGCAATGTCTACACTGCCTTTCTAAATGAGAATTTGTTACCATGGGTAGATGATCTTCCCTTGTCACGTCATTTTAAGATTATTTTTATGCATGATAATGCCCCATCACATGCTGCTAGGGCAACTACATCCTTCCTTGGATCTCAGGGCTTTGTTGGAGAAACCCTCATGTCCTGGCCACCGTGTTCTCCGGACCTTAACTCCATCGAACACCTATGGTCAATATTGAAACGAGGAGTTTATGAGGGAGGAGAGCAGTTTTCTTAGAAGGATGCCCTTTTGAACAAAATAGTCGACGTTGCCAGAACCATTACTCCATCTCAGATCAAACAATTGACCTCCTCGGTGGACAAAAGGTGGTTTAATATAATTTCAGAACATGGGGGATATGTGGACAAATAATTCGTTTGTTTGACATTTAGCCCTCGGGATGTGCCTTTGTTTTTGTTAATTTTCCCCAGAAAATGTGTTCACTATAAATTTATGATGCTTTGGTATTGTTTTATTGAGCTAAAACATTATCTTAGAAGACTTGCAATAAAGCGATGGACGGTGAAAATTCCTTGAATATTCAAAAAATAACATAACTTTTTAAATATGACATGAATTTTGATGAAATTTTCGGATTTATCTCACCTTAATACAGTCCTTGGATGGTGTAATTTTCAGCTTTTTATACCTGATATTTACTGAAATATTGATTATTTTGTAATCCGCAATAAAGCGATGGACACAGTTTAATCAAAATATCTGTGTACATTCTTGTAGGTTTGGAATCATATGATTTATATTCGTGAATAGATTAAGAGTGTTATTGTTTTGTTTTTAGAATGAAAATGTGTTTATGTTTTTTTATGAGAATACGATATTTTCTTAAGCATATATTCAGTAAATCGAGGCAACTGTGGATTGCAAAGAAAATTGGCGCGGAGAAAATGTAAAGAGCCCTCCCTCTCGTGTAATTTACTGCGATGTAGTTGGACATAGAGACATAGATTATTATAACATTGTTGTTACTACATAATTTAAATAACGAAAGTGTTTAGAACCTTTCTTTTAAATTTCTTTTTTCTTGATATTTTGTTTATCCTCGTTCCAAATTTCCTACATATTATTTGTAGTATTGTTCCTTCGCAGGGTAAACCCAATTAGCACTATATCACACAATATTATAGAACATTTATACTTTAACTTTGCTTTATGCTTCCCAATATTCTGGTATGACCCTGACTTCAGTGAGAACATATTTGTCATTATGAAGGATAGTAACAGGGCAACGCTGAAGGTATGCGAGTCGACAATTATTATGATTATTCAAGTGGACATTTTTTGTAAGCTAACATAAGCGTTAGAATAATATAAATATGTATAATAAATATATACTTCTTTCGAAATGTAATTTTAAAATGTTATTATAAAGATTTACTTGACAAATAAGAATAATGATATGTAAACACATCAGGTGATTATCTTACTAACGTATACTTACGACGTAGAGAGAGCTTGAAAGCCACTTACCAGTAAGTTACGAGTTGTTCATCAGAGATAACAATCGGAGTGAGAGTGAGAAAGGCGGCTGTCGACAGCAATGAATCCGCGAAAGGGGGGAATCAATAGTAAAAATCTAAACCAGCGTTGCAGCGTTCCATTGAGATAAGCATCCAGAACACAGCACATGTAAATACCACTAACACTTATTGCGCGACTCTTCGTTTGCAGCATTTCTGCAAATCTGTTAAGTAAGAAACAACCCTAATTGAGCAGGTATATTTTTATTAGTCGATATAAAATCCCAAATACTATTCTTCGTCCTTTAATGTTATAATTGTTTTATGCCCTGAATAAAAGTATCTCTATTTGGTCAAGGTATGGCATAAGGGCCTTCTTCACAATATTTCCAGCTACGGTATTGAAGGAAATGTTTTCAATCATTAAATCATTTCTCTCTGATATGTTCATAAGAGTAGTGGTTGAGGGGCAGAATCAGAGGCCCACAGTATTAATGTTCGAGTCCCTCAGGGATCCATCCTCGGCCCAACTCTCTTCCTGATCTACATCAATGATCTCCAAAAACACATACTTAAATCATTCGTTGACATCTCATCTGATGACACGCCCATCTATGGAAACACATCAAAGGTCGTAAATGACAAAGTTCTCTCTAATTCTCTCTCCTCTGATCTTGAGCACGTGGTACAATGGAGGAGAGGTAGCTGGTCATTTTAATGCATTCAAAACCAAGCTTCTCTCTTTACATCACCAATGCTCTGATCCCAATCTGGCATCAATTGAAATGGATGGCTTTCGTCTTGGGGGCTACATGTTGTGACAATCTTCTGGGTTTGACCTTTACCCCTGATCTGAAATGGAACACGTACATCAAATATGTTGCCAGGGGCGCTGGGAAAATGGAGGGATCCTTCTACGATCGAGAAGATATCTCACTACTGATGCAATTCTCTTTCTGCATAACATCCAAGTACGTCCAAGGATGGAGTACTGCTACCACATCTGGGCAAGAGCTGCTAAAAACAGTCTATCGTGCCTTGACAGAGTACAAAATATACTTCGTGGTTTAGTGGGGGATGTCCTTTTCTCTTCCCGGCAACCTCTCTCATACAGAAGAGACGTTGCGAGCCTGTCTTTATTTTATTGTTATTCCCATGGAAGGTGTTTGTCTGAGCTGCAATCCCTCATCCACCCTCGTCAATCTTTCACGAGAAACAATTGTGTGGCTGAAACTGCTGTCAATAATTTTCTCCACTCTCTATCTGTGCCTAAATCCAAACGTAGATTCCATGAGCAAAGCGTTTTTCTTAGAAATGCACGCCAGTTGAACTCTCTGCCGCTTGCCTTTTTCCTACCTGACTACAACTTGGACGTCTTCAAGTCCAACATAAACAAAATCCTGACAAATGGCTCCCTCAAGTAAGTCACTCTATCAAAACCCTCAATACCAATGATTACTACAATACTATCTCATTGATTAATGTGCACGCAATAACCCTTATCACTGAGTGGCCTTCGGGCCTTGATAACTGGTAACCCCTATGTAAAAAAACGAAAAAACACATGGCAATAAACATCATATCTTACCCCACGTTAGTCATTATTTATAAAACAAATGCACGAATTCAAACAGGTATATATATATATATATATATATATATATATATATATATATATATATATATATATATATGTTTGTGTATACCAACTTTCTATAAAACAGAGACGCTTCGATATACACCGTGTTTTATGGGATTTCAATCTTCCAGTGATTCAGGAAGAAATAATTCGGGCAAATATATCTCATAAATAAGTCTAGTCGCTAACTATCTTTCTGGGTAAACCCCTCAATATCATTGCAGATGAGCCCGTGAGTAAATTATGCCAACTATTTGGTGATATCGGTATTCGATTATGAAGGAAAAACATGTGCCGTTACGAAATGAGGTCGACCTTTTGCATCGCCAATCGGAGCAGTAACATAAGCAATTTTTAAAATGCATATTCTACGACAGTTCGTGTACCTCAGTTAAGAATGCATTAATTTCTTTATTTAGTAAAATTCGGCGTTTGCTTTGAAGTCTCTAAAATTCATCTGAGAGGGATAAACACATTTTTGGGGTGGGCTATTTTTTAACTAAATAATTTGGTGTGTGGCTAAATACTGACTTTTCTTACAATTTATTTTACGTATCCTGTTTGATTATTATTGGCTAATCTCCTTTTTTGTCACTGTTTATTAGATTATCAATTTTAATAGCGCTCGGAATATTCCATTAGTTTGCATCAGCTGGCACCCGAGGCCGAACTACACTTATGGGTATCCCATGCACTAATTTACCAAGTACCTAAAATGTACAGTTCAAATCTTGGATCATTTCAAAATTTCCAAGTTGAATCCCGAGATCAACGTACATCCGAAAAAAATATCGGTGCTAAAGCACTTACTGATCCGCGCTATTTTTTTTTAAATCGTACTTCCAAATTTAATTAAAGTGTTATAGTATGTTTTTTTTATTCAATTGTAAGATTAACGTACAGAATAGGTACAAAACACCATCCCCACTTCATGTTAAAAATGGGTGTTTAAATAAAAACATTATTATTTCAGCACGGGTCATAAATGAATGAGTACCAAAATCTCAATATTAGCCAAAACAATGTTTAACTATTCGTTATAAAACATTTTTTACGGTATATTGTCATAGAAATGGAATGATTAAATCAGAGACTTATTAAGAAAAAATAATCAATATACATCCGTAACCGTTTTAATATTAAAAATAATTTCATGCATTGTCAGTTGTTCTTAATTAGTTGATAGAAATACGCGGTCGTAAAAAGGTGGTTCGCAATTTAAAACGTAATTAAAAATCGAGGGTTCGTCCCTGACAACTTCAACCGAAAAATATTAATTTGGTGTTCGCAACAACAAGAAAACAGTATTTTCTAAGATGTTGCAACTATTTCCATACGCGTTTTCTCTATTTGTGTGAATAGTGTACAATCCTTTGTAGAAAGGTAATGGAGAAAACTTATAAGAAAAACAACTAATCCCTTTACAATGTTACAAGTTTAAAAAATCCGTTGCTAGTATTGTAGGATTAGTGACTTACATATTACTACAGTGTTTACAGTATTTATAATAGTAGGGTGTTTGGTTTGTTATGATTAAAAAAAATGAACATCGATTTAGACTATTCGCTTATCTTTGCATACTAGGGTAATATCACGTTATTTTATAAATGGAAATATTGAAAATATCATCGCATCATGGCCTACACATTGTTCTGAGTATGGCAGTATCTGTCAGGAACTCAAACACCTTGCTCTGCCGTTAGGCTCATTCCAAACTCACCTTTAATCACTGATTAAATTTGAAATATTAGTGTTTTCCTGCAGAAGTCTGCCTTTTACGAAACCTTATTTGCTATAATTTTATATGTAGATAGATGCTTATATCTTTTCCGGATATTTTGTGGCGAAACCTTGAAAGTTTCTTATGATAATCATAACAATTTTCCATGAATATAAAGGAACGTTACCGAATTAAACTTGTCATATATGTGTAAGAGTTTATACGATTAAATGGATTCGTCCTCGCCCTCAGATAACTGGTAACGCAATTCTTTCTTCATGACAAGTTTATCGTTGCATAGCTATATTGGGAGTGCCATTGGATGCTTCTTTATTCAATAATCGCATGAAAGTATGCCTTGATGAGCATATTCTTGTTTTAAATGTAAACTATTTCTACACTTTTAATCATATGTCAAGTTTACTAAAAGCAATAAAATAAAACCATACTCTCTTAAAAAAATAGTATGTAATTTTCCAAGAAAATGCGCAAGAATAAGTAAGAACTTTTTACAATTACCTTAATATAAACTAGGACTGTCTATTATTAGTATGTGTTAGTTAGTTAAGAGATATAATAACTACTGTGTGAATTTAAGTGTTCTTGTAAAATTTACATCCTTCCAAGGTTTCAATAAGGTATGACTGACTAGGATAACACGTAATAGAGAAACGGAAACAAAACCCGTTGACAGCAAAACACATACTTTACATGTCAGAAAAATAAAATAATTGAAAAAGTCTATACAAGAGATATGTGTAAAAATATGGTATTGCTTTCGTGACTGGTTTACATGAGTTACTAATGAATATTGGAAATTGATACTCCCATCTCTCTCCCTCTCTCTCTCTCATCCTCTCTCTGTGTCTGTGTGTGTGTCTCTCTCCCTCTCTCTCTTTCTCTCTCACTCTCTCTCTCTCTCTCTCTCTCTCTCTCTCTCTCTCTCTATATATATATATATATATATATATATATATATATATATATATATATAAAGCCAAGTACGTCCAAGGATGGAACACTGCTGACATATCTAGGCAGGAGCTGCTAAAAACAGCGTATCCTGCCTTGACAGAGTACAAAATAGACTTCGTGGCTTAGTGGGGGATGCCTCTTCTCTACCCTGCAACCTCTCTCCCACAGAAGATACGTTGCGAGTTTATCCTTGTTTTATCGTTATTTTCATAGCAGGTGCTCGTATGAACTCCAATCTCTGGTCCACCCTCGGCAATCTTTCACGAAAAACACCCGTCTAGCTGAATCCACTGTGATAAATTTCCCCCACTCTATATCTGTGCCTAAATCAAAACGCGGATTTCATGAACAAAGCTTCTTTCTTAGAACTGCACGCCTGTGGCACTCTGTTCCGTCTGCCTGCTTCCCACCGGACTACAACTTGGATGTGTTCAAGTCCAACGTTAACAAATTCCTAATGCACCGCCCCCTTAAGTAAACACTTCATCAAATCTCCACACTAACGTAATGCACTTGAAATAACCCTTAAGTAATACAATGAAATGTTAATAAAATTCTGTTTCTAATCATTAACATAATAATTGATAACACAATTTAAGCAGAATTTGAGGGTGTAACGAACCATTACACCTTAAATGCCCGCTTTATACCAATGCACTAATGCGGTTTTATTCAACGAAAAAGTTTGTTTTAGCTGTCCCTTACCCGACACCACTCGACCACAATTCAGATTAGAAGGAAGGATTGATATGGTGATATGATTTTTTCCGAGTGAGGTTTCTTGAGTAGTTTCTATTTTGTATCTGTGTAAAGACACTTTTTAAAGATGTACTATTAATAGTATCGGTATTATTAATATTAATATAAGGTACCTCAGGTAAACATGATGTATGCTAAATCTTTTTTTTTTTTCTCAATCTGTTTTTTTCGTCAATCTGTTTTATTTTCTATGTAAGTGAGATGTGTCAATATTTTATAGCGTTGTGTTTACGAACTTGCATACATTTATAGTGATTTAGGCATTTTACCTTTAATATCCGCAGTCCTCTGTTTTGTACAAATTATTTTTGTTTTTTTTAATGTTTGCATTTTTACGCTTGTGTAAGAGGGCCCATTTTGCGTACATAATAATCGATTTTTCGTCCTTTATTCTCCATATTCCTGCCGGAGTTCTTGCAAGTCGTAACATGCCTTTGCATATCACACTATGCATTGCGTAAAAAGGTGGACTCAAAAATGCTTTTCTACGTATTATTATCATTATTATTATTATTATTATTATTATTATTATTATTATTATTATTATTATTATTGAATTATCTATTATTATTAATAATTATGAGAAAATATGTCGTTGTTTTAATGTGCCCGTGTAATATACTTCTGTGTTCAAGAAGATTTTTTCGCTGAGTACGGTATGTGCCTATACAATTTGTGTGCATGTACAGAAGAAGTCGTTTTCATTATTTCTAGTGTGCTACGATCTCAGTAGATATTCTGATTATGTGAATATTTGAGATCATTCCCTGCATTAACGGTTTATGCAATTTACCATTTCCTCCCGTTGCTACATTTATTGATTAACTGCCTTTAATTTCGTCGAGAGGTAACGTTGTTAGACATTATCATACTGTTCTAACCACTTGTCAGTAACTACTCCCTCGTTATTTTTTCCAAGTACGTTTTTATTGATTAACACCATTGCTATCATTGCATGCATCTTTTGTAATAATTAATGTGCAATGGACTAACTTCTTTGTTTTTTATTATTTATGTTCGATTTTTATTAAACGCATTTCGATACAAAACCTACGTAAGAATTCTCCCAAACACATCAAATAACTATGTGGCATTTAAAAAGTCTGCCCAAACTATTGTCGAATTTATGAAGAATTCATTTAAACACACACACAAAGTTCCTTTTTTTATAAAATCGTAGAGATAGAAGTGTCTAATCGCTGCAAATGTGTATGCGTATAGAATATAGGGGATACATTTTATTCCAATGTTTATGTAAATGTGTATGTTTTATATATACGTCTTTTCAACAGTGATATTGTATCAGAAAGTAATCGTGATAATGTCGTTTACTGTCGTCTGTTCTTTTCGCAATATTTTAATATCCTCACGCAAGGCAAAATATCTTCCCTGCTCATAGCCGTTAACTAACACTAAAAGTTGTCGTCGACCAACGCTCAGATTTAATATCTGACAATTTTTAAAATGACACGTAATAAACACAAACGGGCATGTGAGAAATGCTATTGACGTCCGACGTAATGGTAATTGTTGCAGGATTTGGGGAGTTCATTTACGTCGCAGCGAGCCGTGGGATTTATAATTTATCACCATTTCTCGAGGGCACGAGTCCATTTTATTTATCCGCCAGCCATTTGTGTTCGACAGAGCAATTATAAAAACAGATTCATGTAAATTGAAATATTGCTGACCTCTTTGAGAGTTCCTCCTCAAATTGATTCAGTCATACGCCTAGGGTAAACTCAGATGAATTGACAGCAATAGGAATATAAATAATAATTACATCTTATCTTATATCATATTTAGTTTCAACTCTAAACTTTTAAATAAGTGCAAAATATTTTATGTTATTTGGATTATTCGGAATACGGTTCCTATATTCAGTGTTATTCTCAAAATATGTCGACCTATTTTAGATCACACATTCTTTTCGCAAGAGATATACTGAACGTTTATGATAAAAATGTTTATGCGAACGACAGTACAAGTATAATTGCAAATTACTGAACATGTCTAAACTAGAATAGATAATAGAACAAGATCATTTATTTCTCAGTAAATAAATACAGTGTTCTATTCGAACTCCGAAACACTTCGACAAATAAATACACGCAGAAAAGTCTCGGAGTTACATTTGCCGACCGGTTTGAATATACTAATAAAGATGAGAACAGTAGTCCGAATCATCCAAATCGTAAAGATTATTAACTATTCTAAAATAACTAAACATACATACACAAAAACTGAATGAATACATTTATATTTTAATTAGAAGTCCAATAAAATAACATCTATTTATATTTTCCTCTCTCTCTCTCTTTCTCTCTCTCTCTGTATATATATATATATATATATATATATATATATATACATATATATATATACATACATACTTATATGCATCTCTTTGTATAACAAAAAACATATCTTATATACTAGCGGGGGTACCCGGCGTTTCCCGAGTGTTCCGGGACGGGGGGGGGATTTAAAAAAATGTTATGGTAGGTAAGTAGGTAGGATCAAACCCGGAGTCATGAGTAAAAGTAGGCAAATAAAGTGTGAAAAAAAAAAAACATTTGCAACGTTAACAGTTCGGCCACCAAGAAAAGTCCATTCCAATTGTTTAGGAAAAAAAAAAACGACTACGGTAGGTCGGCGCGAACGCGAAAATATAATGTGAATTGTCCAGCACGCTAACCACTACGCCACAGAGGACTGCAGCTTAGTTTAGTGATTTTAAATAACTTCACATGAAAGAACTACGAAGCCAAACCGGTGTTCTCTTCTCAACTGTTCCTTGTGAACGATCCCCAAACGGTGTTAAGTGGTGGCGGGTGAGGAGGAATATATTAGAGAGAAAATATTTTACCACTTACATTGATCTTAACCGATTTTGGCCGTGACTTCTCAGCAGAAAAAGTATAGAAATCTAATATTATCGAGGAATTTGATAAATAATAAGCCTATACCACACCTCAGATATTGTTCTGCCGTTTGTGCATATTATATTTGCATGAAATATTTTGATTTTTAATCCTATTAATGTCAAAATCAGACGGAAAAATGAGTTCATTTTATTTATATAGAAGAGAAGAGATAATCAAACAACATAGTAAATAAATAAAGAATCTGCAAAAATACAAACAGACTAAAGAATTCAAAATAACGTATAATAAACAAGTAAATTATTATATACAAAATAAAATAAACACATTTATCAACAGGAGATCACCAGCAATAATGAAAGGGCATACATGAAAAGACTATTATATAGGGAGTAGCGACGATAGGAATATTAGATCAAAGTAATAAAAATAACCGCCATATAGTATGGTTTCCTCTGGCACCATATAAGCAAAACATGTATGCCATAGAGCAGAAATAAAACGCGACTATTTTCTATCGGGTTGTTTTGTGGACGGGGTTTGATGCCTTCTCTGACGCTGCACCGAATTAAATTGGTCGCAGTCAATGGATGAGGAAACCTTTCTATACTAAGAACATTTTATTTTTGCACATTACCAGAGTGCACTCTTTTGAAGAAGCTGCCCTTTTCTCCATATAATAAAAGGCTTTGTGTCACATTTTGTTTTTGATGGGGAAACAAATAAATACCGAGAGAGCACATGCGTAGTTTTACCGCTCGCAATGAATACCAGGGCTCCTTCACCTTAATATTGCTCCTCCTCAAACAGGACCACAACATTACCGATGTAGTGATTCGAGAAAAGGACCCACATTGAACTCTTTAAGATAAAGACCGACGTCTGTTAAATAAACACGTATTTTATACCCTTTATTAAGTAATAACTGTCCCACAAAGTGTATTTCAACGACTAAAATACCCCATCTCAGAAAAGCTTAGTTTTCAGAAACTTGTGAGAAGAAAAATCAAAGGTCTACATCGCTGTCTTGTCCAAAAAAATTGATCTAATTTATGTTAAACGCTTTGTTTTTGCAAGTCCTGCAAAGTATTGCACTTTGAAATAATACATTTTTATTGTCCTATAATGTTTTTCATTATCCAAAAGCCTTTATTAGCGGATTGTTCGTTAGAAATGAACATTTTTTCGTTTTCAACACAAAAAAAGGAAAAAAATAGCTTTCGCCTTCTTTTACATGTTGCAATCACTTACCAAGGCCAGGAAACCACTCGGGGATAAGGGTTATTGCGTGTATAGTAATCAATGGGATAATATCGTAGTAATCGTTAGATTTGATAAAGTGTCTTACTTAAGGGGGCGGTTCATCAGGAATTTGTTAATGGTTGTCTTGAAGAAACCCAAGTTGTCGTCAGGTGGGAAACAGGCAAATGCAAGAGAGTTCCACGGGCGTGCACTTCTAAGAAAGAAGCTTTGTTCATGGAATCTACGCTTTGATTTAGGCACAAATAAAGAGTAGGGAAAATTATTGACAGTGGTTTCAGCTAGTCGGGTTTTTATCGTGATAGATTGGCGAGGGAGGCGAGAAATTGGAGCTCAGACGAGCACGTGCCATGAAAATAACGACAAAACAAATACAGGCTCCTAACGTCTTTCTGTTATGTGTAACTTTTGCGAATAGCTTCATTTTGCCTTTTTGCAAGACGCTCTTTTCGATTTACAGTATATATAATTTTATTGTGACCAAAAACGTCTCTCTCGATAGTCTGTATGAATTCTTTTTCTCGGTACAAGAAGGAGTAAAATAAATGTACGTCAGCTCTACGAAAGACCGAAATCGCATTCACTCATTTACGAGAATTCGAGAACAACAAAGTTAATATTCAACTGAATCATTGCTACGAAAACATATTTTAATTCGGTTTATTTTTCTAAATTCTTCTGGACTCCAAATTCTTAGTTTATTTTTGGAGTGAGAGTTAAAATAAATTCTCAATTGTATTTTGTTCTCTCTGGAAAATTTAACATTTTTTTCTGTTACAACGATATGTATGTCAATATTTTTTTTCTTTTGGATATTAATTTTTTATCTTTTCCGTAAAATCGCATTTTTCAGTTTATCATTTCTTAGAACGATATTTGTCTTGTTACACTATATTTTTTCAAAATAGAACAGCTTTCTAGACACTTACTTGTAATGATAATTTTGCGACCGACTTAAACTTTGGAATTACAAACACAGAGAGAATAAGAAAGAAGTACACGAGTAAAAGAAAAAAGACAGTGGAAGAAAAGAAGAGGAAAAAGACAAAGAAAAAGAAAAAGAATAAAAAAATCAAAAAGGAATAGTGGACAAAAGAGGAGACAGATAAGCAGAGAGGAGAGCAAGAGAAGAAAAAAAACAGCAATTCAACAAAAAAATACTAGAGAATTAAGAAGTAGAACATTCAGACAGTTAAAGAAAAAAATGAAATTACAAACAAATGTAATGGCGGAGAATGCAACAAGGAGCCATAAAAAATGTTTTTACAGACCGTGCTCAGCATTAGAAAAAATTGTCAATTGTCCTGAACAATAGTGGACTTTTCAAGCCTATTTCGCAGAGTTGGGGAAATATTCAGAAACAATTGTAAGCCATGGAGCAAGCAGATGAATGTGCGACTTTAATTACAAAAAAAATAGGAGCTGCAAGTATAAGTGTGCGGACTACGTCATCCACAAAAAGACGAGCGAAATGTTCTTTCGACGAGAGAGTAAAATCTTTGATGGAATTATACTGTAACATAATCATCTTAATCCATAAAATTGTCCATGAAATTGTCAATCATAAGCGACAATATTGTAGAAAAACGAAAAGTATGAGAACCACGCAAACTGCTCATTAAATAACTGGAGAAAAATAATATTAGAAGCCGGAACTACCACTTACGTAACTTTAAAGAAAAAAACAATGAATCCCAAGATACCTGTATTAAAAAACAGTAATAACTTTTTGGGACGGACTGGATTAAATAATACCAACTCGCCCATTAGCGATTTTTGTGAAAAAGTTGACAACCTTACAGCCGAAGCTGAAAAACCTAAAAAAGGTTTGAATTAGCGTTACGCACTGTATTTTAGGAAAAACGAAGTTGTTGTACAAAAATTGAGACCAAGTTCAAGTCACAAGACAATTCCACTCCATTAAAAAAGCCGCAGCGTGCCGTTTATATCTATACAAAAGATTGATGTAGAACTGGACAAACTGGTCAAACCAGGACGTTTTGCCCCAGTCGTCTGGAGCAAGTGCGTTGTCTCCACCGTGTGTGTAAGGAAAAATCGAATGATATAAGCTTTTTTAAATAATTATTTTAAACGTAAGATAGTCTTTAATTTAAGATACAACGTTCAAATTATCTTCTGTAAAGTAGCATGCCTCAGTTATCAACCCTATCAGATAAATACTATTCATTCTCTAGGTTTCTCTAGCCGTTGTTGTTATTTGTTGTTTGGTCAGAGCATCAGAAAATGACTAGTATATGATTTACGAACCGTGAAACAAGCTGAACAGCTAATTCCCTTGCCGATTATCCATAGGTGTAGGGATTATAAATAGTGAAATAGTAACTGAAAATAATTTATTAAATAATCATTGATAGATAAGTTAAATGCAGATATATTTTAATTTTAACCAACTTGTTTTCTTCAGTCTCTATAACTGCACATTTTGCATAGGGCAAATAATTCATAATTGAATTAAAGAAATATTAAGCTACACTGAATATTCGGCGTTTCATAAACTCTAGGACTCCTCAGGCATATGCGCGAATTCTGTGGTTGTTTATCGTTTTTATATGCTCCTCTCCCATTGAGATTTTAGTTTGCCAATCAGCTAATCGGCTTTCTAGTATCTGAATAGGAGAGGAGCATATAAAAACGATACCACAGAATTTGCGCATAAGCGCGAGGAGTCCTAGAGTGGATGAAACGCCGAATATTCAATGTGGCTTAATCGCCATATATATTTTATAAATTACTAACTAGCTCTACCTACGGATTGAGCACTCTTGAAGTAAATACTTAAAGTTTACGCATAAATACATACTTTCGTATATTAATTTTATGCGAGTAAATTAAGTTGTTATATATATATATATATATATATATACATATAACTATATATATATATATACATATAACTATATATATATACATAAAACTATATATATATGCATATAACTATATATACATATACATACATATATATATATATATACACACATACCTATATATACACATACCTATATATATATATATATATATACGGTTTATATATATATATTCATATATATATATATATATATATATATATACATATTCCTATATATATATATATATATATATATATTCCCTGTACCTGAATATATATATATATATATATATATATATATATATATATATATATATATATATATATACCCATGTATATATACATATGCCTATATCTATATATATATATATATATATATATATATATGTATACTTATACCTGTATATATAATAACTAAATATATATATATATACACGCCCCCCATATATATATATATATATATATATATATATACATATATGTATATATATATACGCCCCTCATTATATATATATATATATATATATATATATTCTCGTTTCAATAAATATGATACTGATGTATGCATCTCTTTAAATTTTGATTAGGGAATCGTGTACGATGGTATATGACCGATAAATTTCAAGAAACGCTACAACAAACCTGCTTTATTTAATAAAACCTTATTGCCGTTGTCGTTCCTGGCCAATGTTTGTTGAAATTGTACAATACGAGTTTTATATAATTCAACGTACTTGAATATAAAACAAAGCAACTGTTTTAGAATATGTCGTATTTTTGTATTAAATCGCGTTCATTAAGTGCTAATATTATTAACAAAATTATTGCATGCATATAAATAAAAAAGGCAAATATAAATGCATTGTTTGTTAAATGTTATACGCATTAAATGGTGCATGAATGATGTAGAGTCTGTCGTCTGCAAAACATAAGCGGTATTTCAAAACAAGATTATCACTTTGAATAGCAGTAAATATTACGGTTATATTTGTTCCTTTCTTACTTATACGCCCCCCCACACACATATATATATATATATATATATATATATATATATATATATATATGTATGTATGAGAGCAAATAGTTACCTGAATCACCTAAGCTTTTATGCATTTATATTCTCGTAGATTTTATATGCTACTTTACATGTCGCAGAATAGATATTGTAATCTTAAACTGACTTTGTAATAGGTGTTGTTTTTATTTATATTTTATATGTATTAGTATAATAGTCGCCGTATTATTGAAAATTCTTTTATTGGGGGAGTGGTATTCTCCACTGGAGTGGCATGTATTTAAAAGCTGCCCTTTTTCATGTCTCCTTGACAGCTAGCTGGTAAGCAGCTAGTTGGTAAGCAGTGGAGGATCCTCGTTTTCTACTTACTACATGTAAGTTAACAGTTTGTTTTTTCATCCTTATATAGTTGAATTCTCTTTTATAATTTAAAACATTTGCAAAATCGGCTGATGCAAGTGCTAAGTCTATTTCACTTTAATCATGTTAGTTAAGGTTTTTGTTTCTTTTCTTTTTTATATGTATACAAAGCATAATATATATGTAGCTTACTATTTTATCCTTATTTTTTCCTGTGAATAAGTGCAAGTTTAGATTAAAAAAGATAGTAATTTAAATCGCCGCAAATCATTTCTTCGTTTGCATATTCAAAAAAAAAAAATAAATATTACGCATAATTGACTGTCCTAGGACATTTATCGCGAATCCCAATTACAGACGACGTGGTATTTAAAAAATCACAAATAAAATTAAATGGATGACATTATCATTATTATCTATTTTATTTATTTTTTTTCACATTTTGGCGAATTAGTCCACCGGTAAAATAATTACTCGTAATATATAATTTTTAATAGAGGATTGATTCAATAATATTGCATCTTCAATCTGCATGAATTAAAATATGCTGTTTACGCGTATGGTAAGACCGAGCAACGCAGTGCGTCCAGCTACTTAATTCACAAAAAGCAAACTAAACTAAAGTTAAATAAAGCAATATCAAAAGAATAAATTATGTCTTTCATGTATGCATTCATGTAAAAATATATAATTATATTTCTAACTCACATGTTTAACCCTCTGAAGCTATACTGTGATTATCAGAGTGTGTACTCCAATATATGTCCAACAACATGTACATACTTTCATTTAATGTTGAATCTCAGTAAAGGTGCTCATTCATTAATGCAATGTACACCTTAAAACACACATAAATGTTTATAAATATTCCAAACTTCTGTTTATATCATTTGCTATTTTCAATGTAATAAATGTGTTATTTATTGTGTCACTTAAACATACAAAGAAAATATCAATCCTCAGTATTTCTTAAACTTAATTGATTAGTTTTCATTGAAAGTCACAGTAAAGTAAGTAAATAATTTTCCCTGTACTTTAATAACACAGTAGTTATTACTCGGACTATGAAAGCGGGATATTTTTTATAATTGTTCTGACTAAAGTTCGACACAGTGAGACACAGTTAATCAACTAAGCGCAGCATCACTCTATATAAAAGCGTACAAGATATCAACGGATACACACTCCAGTGTCAAAACAATGAAGACAAGATGCATGTGTATTTGCGCATACGCACACACATACACACACACACACACATATATATATATACATATATATATATATATATATATGGTGATTGTCACTTCTTGACATAAGAAGACCATCTTTTCCTTGCTTTATTGTCTATTATTTAATGATTTTCATGTATTTTGAAATATTGTAATTATTTTTTATTTATTTATTTTATTTGAATTTATTTTATCTGTTTATATATATATATATATATATATATATATATATACATTTATAGGCACATATAGATGGAGATGTGATCAAGATGCATCAAATTCTATCTACTGTAGGAACGAATGTAGCTCTTCAGACTAACCCTGCTTTTATACAGTCTGTTGCACATGTCACACTTAAGCTGTGATTAAGGGATGCCAACTGGTGGTGCTCTACTGTGGACGTTCATATGACGCTTCAGACCTCCACTCGATTTACAGACCACAGAGCAAACAGATCATCTGTGCCCCGCAGTGTTTTCCTCATCAAAGAAAGATTGATCTCCATGTGATCGCTTGTGGCTAGCTAGGCCAGCTTACGATAAAATCATTTTACCGCATAAATCACAGATGTGGTTCTGCACGCAACCCTCCGACAGACCTGATAGATCTGAGAGATGTTTCCTCCGGAAACCACGCTTCATTTTTGTATACTTATATTTTTCTTCTCAACGCTATCACATCCATGATAGACCAAGGAGCGCCACTTTTTACGATCATTGGAATCACTTTCCCAACTGAACACGTCAATTCCAAGAGCTTTAAGGTTATCTTTGATGTTATCCCTAAAGTGTTTCCTAGGTTTATATTGTGGACACATTCCTTGTGTAATTTCACCATAGAAATGGCACTTTTACAATCTCTCGTCGTCCATCTTTGCCAGATGTCCAGCCCACTTCATCTGGTTGCGTATTATCAACTTCTCAATACAAGATACGTAAGCTAGCTTGAGAACATCCATATCAGGTAGAAACGAGCTACAGCTGATGCCCAATATGTGTCTCAGGAATTACTGGTGCACTCTCTCCATGACTTTTATGTGTCTACCATAAGTTGTCCAGGGATCAGAAGCGTAAAGCAATGAAGAATTATACCCCTGTCAGACCACACTCGCTTCTCTAAGCCACTAAAAGTCTTAGGGATATGCTGTATCCTATAGTTGACCTCAGCATCCAGGGTGCCGTCTCCGGTAAGATTACTACCCAAGTACACAAATGTGTCAACCACGGCAAGTCTCTGGTTGTTGACAAAAATATTTGGCTCCACATACAAACAAGCGGATGGAGGTGTGAACATGACCTTAGTCTTCTTAAGACTAATAGTAAGCCCAAAAGACGCACACGCCCCTGAAAACAGATCCTTGATACCCTGCATATCCCTCTTACTATGGGCTACCAGACCGCTGTCATCCACACAAAGCAATTCCTTAAAGGCATAGGAAAGCATACTTGCAAAATAATAGAAAAATGAAGGTGCTGGTATATCAAATTGCTTCACACCATTGTCAACTGGGATGGGTTCTGTCAGCATCCATTGATGTTCAGGCGATCCTTCATATTAGTGGGGGGCTCTCTAAGTAATCGTACAAATTGAGCTGTGCATCCCAACTCCCCAGAATTATCCATAGGGCATTTCTGTTCACTGTATCGAAAGCCTTAATAAGATCCACAAAAACCTGATAAAGCGGAACAAGGTGTTCAGTAAATTTCTTCTGCAATTGCCGAGTAGAGAAGATCATGTCCGCGATTCCTCTGACAAATAAATAAAATATACTTTTGCTCCTATAGATATACTAACCTAACCTTAGAATTTATTGTTTTGAGCTCAAATCAAGTTATTCCGTTAGAGACATGTCCAAGGAACATATATTTAAAAAGTCAAGTGTGGAGACCTAAATGATTTGAGGAGTTTGGTAGAGTTCTCGAAGGTCAAGTCCTTGAACTTTGACCCCTTAATCGCCAAATTTCTGGGCAAAAACTGATCATATCTATTTTCCCAAATCTCAGTACCCTGTAGATCAAATTTCGAGTTTTTAGACTTAGACTTGACAGGGTAATTGCGTAGGGAAATGTACACACACAGAAACAAGGACAGAAAGACACCCCCTTTCACTTTTATAGATATAATAGCATGGATGCCCGGCGTTTGACGGATATTTGGAGATGTATGTTGAGCAAACAAAAGAGGGTCAATTCTTTTTAAATTTTACCCCTATTATGACCCTTTAAAATTCATGGGTTTTCGCTCAAATCCAGTTATTATGGCTAGATCCATCTCCAATACACCTATATATAAAATTTCACATGTTTAGACCGAAAATTGTACTAAGAGTTTGGTAGAGTTCTAAAAGTACTACTCCTGAATTTTTACCCCTTTATCGCCAAGTTTCTGTCCGAAAACCGATCATATCTATTTCCCAAAAGCTCAGTACCCTTTATATCATATTTCGCGTCTGTAGACTTCAAATTGACAGAGTTATTGTGTAGGGAAACGTACCTACACAGACACAGAGGCAGGCATACACTTTCACGTTCATAGATATATAGATAGACTAGGATTTAAGCCCGGTGTTGCTCAGTGTTTGGATGTGTATGTTAAGCAAAAACAGAAAAAAGTGGTAGAAGGAAGGTAGGCTCGATCCCATACCGCGAAGGAAGAAAAGAGCGGGGAAAAAAACGTAATGTTTGGTTGTTACGCCCGCCGTAATGACGTAGGTTAAAATCAAGGCTAGACAATCGAGAAATGGGGATGACTTTCGAAAATATCAATGAAAAAAAAGCGGTCTAAAAGTGGCCAGTTGAGGGTCAAGAAATATTTTTTTTACACAATTTTTCGGTGTTTCTTGTCTGAAGGACTGAGCTTAAAGACGATCTGATGTTGTGAAAATCCATCGCCTCTGTTAAAAGTTTTAGACAGGCATACACACATGCATGCATACATGTATCTATTCGTCGCTCGAATTTTCGAGCCAAACGGATTCAAAAGTTTTCCCCATTCTCTGAATACCCTTTATATAAAATTTCACATGTGTAGACCATACATTTTATGAGTAATTTGATAGAGACCGCAGAGGTCATTTTTTTGTAATTTAACCCCTATTTTGCCCTCTTAACATTCATTGTTTTGGGCTCAAGTTATTAAGTTAGATCATGTCCAAGAAACCAATATCTAAATTTTCCATTGTTTATACCAAAATATTGGCGGAGGAGTTTGGATGAGGTCTCAAAGGTCATATCTTTTAACTTTGACTGTTTAACAGCCAAGTTAATGGCCGAAAACGGATTGCAACGATTTTCCCACATCTGAGTACACTGTATATCAAATTTCGAGTCTGTAGACTAAGACTTGACAGGGTTATTGCGTAGGGAAATGTACACCGACAGACGGACAAGCAGACAATCATGCACTTTCACTTTTATAGACGTACTAGCATGGGTGCCCGGCAATGCGCGGGTGTTTTGAGGTGTATGCTTAGCAAAAAAAATGAAAAAAAGGTCAATTTTTTTAAAGTTCACTCCTATTATTATCCCTTATTTTTTTTTGTTTTGGGCAGAAATAAAGTCATTTAGTAAGAGCCATGTTCAAGGAACCTATATCTAAAATTTACAGTGCGTAGACCAAAAATTGTCGGAGGAGTTTCGTAGAGTTCTCAAGGGTCAAATCCTTGAACTTTGACCTCTTAATCACTAAATTTCTGGCCAAAAACCGATCGCATCGATTTTTCCAAATCTCCGGACTACAACTTGGATTTCTTCAAGTCCAATGTTAACAAATTCCTCATGAACCGCCCCCTTATGTAAACACTTCATAAAATCTCCGCACTAACGTAATGTACTTGCAATAACCCTTATCTCTGAGTGGTTTCCGGGCCTTGATAAGTGGTGATCACTGTGTAAAAAAAAATCTCAGTACACTGTATATCAAATTTCGAGTATGTAGACTAAAAATTGACAGAGTTATTGCGTAGGGAAATGGGCACAGATACACACGCACACATACACGTTCACTTTTATATATACAAGCATTTTAGCCCGGCGTTGCCCCGGTGTTTGGATGTGTATGTTAAGCAAAAAAACAAAGTAGTAGTAGGAAGGAAGACTCGAAGCCGTACCGCAAAGGAGGAAAAGAACGGGGTAAAACCTAACGTTTATGCTGTTATGACAACTGCCAAGCCGGAACCGACAGTTTTTAAAATGAAGGCTAGCCAATCTAAAGGAGAGGATAACTTTCAAAGATATCGGCGAAAAAAGTGACCCCTCCCCCTGTAGAAAAGTGCCTAGTCGAAGGGGAAGAAATTAATGTTTTTAGCCAATTTTTCGATATTTGTCGTATGAAAAGTTGAATTTAAAACAATACTGATCTTGGTAAAATCCGTCTCCTCTATTCAAGGTTTAAGGCAGACAAGGAAACATACATACATACATATATTTATATAATGGTAACTAAAAATGTTCGACCCAAACTGATGAAGATGCTTGCGCTATCTCTGAATACCCTTTACGTGAAATTCCAAATATTTAGACCAGAAAGTGTCTGAGTACTTTGGAAGAGACCGCAGAAGTCAGTTTTTAAAATTGGACCCACATTATGACCCCTTAAAATGTATTATATGTGGGCTCAAATCATGTTAAGTTAGATCCATGTCCAAGGAACCTATATTTAAAATTTCAAGTGCGTAGACTCAAAATTGTCGGAGGAGTTTGGTAGAGTTCTCAAAGGTCAAATCGTTAAAACTTAATCCCCTAATCGCAAAATTTCTGGCCGAAAACTGATCATATCGATTTTCCTAAATCTCAGTACCCTGTATATCAAATTTCTAGTCTGTAGACTAAAAATTGACAAAGTTATTGCGTAGGGAAATGTACAAAAACACACAGACACGCTCACTTATATATATATATATATATATATATATATATATATATATATATATATATATATATAGAGAGAGAGAGAGAGAGAGAGAGAGAGAGAGAGGGACAAGCGTTGGTGTCAGGCGTTGCCTTGTGCTTGGAGGTGTGTGCTGAGCAAAAATATAATTAAAAAAAAACAGTATTTTTTTTTTTACAATTTGACCCCTATTATGACACTTTAGCATTTATTGTTTTGGGGTCACATCGAGTTATTAAGTTAGATCCATGTCCAAGTACCCTATATCTAAAATCTAAAGTGTTTCGCCTCCAAAATGGCGGAGAAGTTCGGTAGAGTTCTCAAAGGTCACATCTTTTAACTTTGACCCCTTAACAGTCAAATTTCTGGCCGAAAACCGATCAAATCGAGAGATAGATAGATAGATATAGATAAATAGATTGGACGCAATACGTAGTAATACGGGACAAGTTAATTAAAAAAAAAACTGGGCTACCACCGAGAATCGAAACCAAAACATTTTGTTTTTGTCTCTATTGTGAATGACTGGGCTATGAAGACATTTATAATGCAAGGCTAAAAATTAAACAAATAGCTACTACATTATTTATTCG
Source organism: Euprymna scolopes (assembly GCF_053919585.1). Taxonomy (NCBI): domain Eukaryota; kingdom Metazoa; phylum Mollusca; class Cephalopoda; order Sepiida; family Sepiolidae; genus Euprymna; species Euprymna scolopes. The sequence goes on from NC_136489.1 coordinate 83,361,654, forward strand.
TAATGCCGGCGTTCGACCATCACCTGCCAAATTTCTTCTTTTCTTTTTTTAATTTTCACACTTTTTCACCGATTTTCCCGGGTTATACCCAAATAAAAAGTTTCGCATGGATTCAAATATTTTAACAATGAAGTTTGCTGTCTGCAGACTAAAAGGTCTAGGAGGAGTTTGGAAGGCAAGATTTGTCAAACAAACATATATACGTATCCATAAATATATATGGATATAGTTTCCCGTTTACTAGAAAAGGTTTATGCAAATATTATGCAAGTATAAATTATGTAGAATATCTGCATTAATATAATTACACGTAATAGTTAACTATAGATGATCATTCCATGAGAAAACCGAATAAACTAATAGTGAATTAATTAAAATAAATGTTTAAAAGAATGTGTCAATATACTAGATCTTTTGCTAGTGAATGCAATTCCACAATCCATATATAAGCATGTTATATTTTCTTTTAAAATAAACAGAAAAGCTGGGGTTTTATAGGAGTATTAATACATACACAAACAAAACGAATTCATAGGAGTATAGATAGATAGATAGAAACACAGATAGATTGTTTAATGTACGTATAAATCAAATACGATTAACTTCTCTAGGCTAAACATTTCGTCAATACAAACACTTACACTGTATATATTCAAGAGGATGAACGTACTTTGCAATTAATGCTTCATGTTTATAGACTATATATTCACATACAAGAAACATATATATATATATATATATATATATGTATATATATACATATATATACATAACATTTATATATATGTATATATGTATGTATATATATATATATATATATATATATAAATGTTATTTGCATGTAAAACAGTAAAACTGATGCATTGTTCATTTATCTGCGAAAAATCTTTAGTATTTGGGAAGTAATATACACATTACTATTAGCGTACGAAGCGATGCTCTTTGTGTAACCAAATTGAGCTTAGGTATTTGGACAATGTCAAAAAATTGTTAATTCAGCGTCTCCATAGCATCAGCCGTATAGTACAACAGTTAGAAATTCCGACTGTCTTTGGGCCATTTGGGCGATTATGTTTCGATCCTAGCTTGAGGTAGTTGCTTGTCTAGCCGCACTGATGAGCTGCGAAACAGTACTGTATGTGGATGGTATATATATATATATATATATATATATATATATATATATATATATATATATATATATATATATATATAATCTGCAATTTTGTTTAATCCAATACACTAATCATTCAATACATATATGTATGTGTGTGTATTAAATACATATATATTTTTATTGAATGACTACTCTACACACACATCCACACACACACACATATATATATATATATATATATATATATATATATATATATATATATATATATCGTAATACAATTAATCGATACACGATTATTCTCTGATAAAACGACCAAATTTAGACGGAAAAATATAACCGATTTAAAGTAGCAAAAATAGATTAAAAAGTTAAAAAATAAAGTTACGTAGAAACATTTACTACAATTCCCACCAATGAAAAAATGGGAGGGGAATTAATAGACAGACTTTAAGACCACGGCATTTTAGAGTACAATGTTTCTGATAAGAAGAAGCCAAAGTACTGGCAGTAAACAAAATTAATCGTAAAAATTCAACTCTGACTTAAAAATATAAAATTGGTAATTAAAAAAAAAATGTTTAGGGGGGGATAATATGCTGAAGAGAACAGATAGAGAGGCATAGAAGAAAATGCAAATCCTTAATGAAATATCCCAAAACACGCTAATATAAACGTATTTAAACTATTGAACATTGGAAACGTTACTTCGATAGATTCACAAAATTAGATATATTCTTCCTAAAAAAATGAAAATATTTACAAAGTGTTTTGGTTTTTTTTTTTACTTAAATTAAAAAAAGCATGCATATTATATTATTATAATCCCTATATCTAATAACAGAAGCGCAGCTCTTCCTCTCTGGACCAAACTATACTAGGTTTGAAACCGAACATGGTGCATGTACAGTTAGTATGTCTAGCCTGTTACATACTATGTTATGTAACTTTAGAACCGCATTAACTACTTAGCTACGTGTGAGATTAAAATATTAAGAAGAGAGCTACGATCACAATCTCAACATCTACAGAGGAAGTAACCCACATTTCTCACCCTGGTTATTGTGTACTATCACTACTATAACTAGACACCGGGGCTATTTCAACACATTCCTACTCTGGTGGGTTGCGTCGCTCTTACCTGGTTAATATCCACATACAGATACAATAACATTTACACTTTCTTATCTCTAAATAATAATTTCTACCTTTCTGATATCCGCCAACTCTGATTGGATGAGATGTAGCTATTCTTCAAATCAGATATTCGCGTCTTCTACTATTAAACAGACGGTACCACACTTACAAAACATTAGGCCATTATTTTAGATGGAAGGTTAGATATAGGTCTAGAATATATATTCAGTCCTTAAATGATAAGCCGGTCTATTATACGTGGAACCAACGGTTTCGATACGTACGGTTTCGTTAAGAATTAACCCCCCTTATATCAAGCCTAATCTCATCAACCAATCTAACACTTATTGAAATACTTCAAGTTATTATTATGGTAGACGCTAAAATGAACTTTGTCAGTCTTTTTCAGTATAGTTCGTAGGATATAGATTAATTGAGAGTTTTAGCTATTAAGACGGTCGGGTAAACTTCAAGGCGAAACTTGAGAAGGATATTAATGCGACGTAGGTCGCTGAAATATCGGTAAATTACAGGTCTAATAGCTAAGGCAACAGACATGGTTTATCAGATATATGGACCTGTTTATGATCTTATTCCTGGCTAAAATGAACTTTGTCAGTTTTCGTAACAAGGAGTACAAATCTAAGATGTAAGATAGAATATTCTACCTGTGTATAAACAGAGATAGAATTAGTAGATATAAATCTGAATATACAGGTGAGGAAACGGAAAAAATAAGACATATATGAGTTCTGTATTAAACAGCTGTTTCCTTTAATATACAGTATGGCATGGTTCATATAGTTGGAACCTGACAACCTAGCTTAGAGAGATGTAGAAACAGATTCAGCATGACAAATTCAGACAAAAAAATCAATTAGATGAAAACACTTATGTAAAATGTTCTTCGATGTATAGCGTTCTTTCGTAGTCTGAACAAATAGGAAGGTATGAGATTCCTTTGGTTCGAGATAATTAGACTATATGTTTTCGTTTTTGTGTAAAAAAACACGTACACGTATATATATATATATATATATATATATATATATATATATATATATATATATATATATATAATGAGTGTGCGTAAATATATATATAGGAACTAGCTATATAACACCTGTAAATGTGTAGAAAGAGATATATATCTGAGAGTGTAAGTGTATGATTGTATGCATATACATGTATGTGATGAAAAGTGCGTTTACATGAATAATTGTCTATGTGGATACGATCATAACTGTATATATCTATAGAGAAAGATATAAAAATATATGTATATATATATATTTATATATATATATGTGTGTATATATAAATGCACATATGCATATATGTATACATATGCGGGTAGAGGCGTAAGTATATCCACGTATATATTCATGTGCACGTAAGTTTCCGTCGGCGCGAGTGTAGATTACAGAATTTTAGTTTTGCAGTGGTAACTTACGCCTATATATCTAAATGTATGTATGCGTGGATAAGTTTTTGCACGTTTTTATGGGCACACGCACACACATGTATGTATATATGTATATATATATATATATATATATATATGTGCGTGTGTGTGTGTGTGTGTGTGTGTGTAATACAATTAAGTAATCAATGAGTAAATATTAAAACCAGAAAAACTCCTGAAAATAACGAAAGCATTAGACTTTTAAGATGAGAAATAATCATATTAACTGTACGGTGACGAAACAAGTTACATACTTTTCATTATTTATTTAGAAAGTATGAGGACAATTTAAGGATAAGTCAGGGGCAAAACAAAAGAGAAAACGAAGAAAAAATGTGAAAATTAAGAAACTTGTGTTATTTTATATCTGCATATAGACCCTTAAATTCCAATGTTGTTCTGATAAAAGAAAGTCACATTTACGATTTATTCCTCATCTTTAATGAAATAGTAACGTATATTCATATAGTGTATAGCCGGCATTTAGCTTATATTAATGTGGATTGTAGATAGAAACGGTTACGAAACGAAAATGGGAAAGAGACTGCAATGCAACTTAGATATATGTTGTATACGAATAGAGATATTTGCATGACGGAAACATGGAGATAGGCATGTGTTTTCGCGCAACTATAGGTATGCAAATATATGTGTGTGTTTCTCTTTATAAATCTATGTGCATATATATATATATATATTTATATATATATATATATGTATACACACACCCATATATATATATATATATATATATATATATATATATAAATATGTATATGTATATATATTTATATATGATGAAACACCCACATTATAATTTCATGCGATTGGGTATTTTTTTTTTAAGAATATATAATCAATATAACTTAATGTTTTATTATTAGAATATAAATTCCGTTGGGTTAACTCAAGGTGAGTGAGCACAAATCTAATTCATAGAAGATTCATTGCAAAATTATTAAAAAATAAAAAGAAATGTTGGCTTGCGTATGTATTTGTTTCCTATCGGCGTTATAAAAAGATATATAATATATAAACATATATAGATATATAAAATATTTAGTTGAAGTTTTCGGGCAATCTAGTCAGCAACGGCCAATTTTTTTTCACATTTTTTTTTCTTGATCGATGCACACTCTACAACTAAGATCGACCTTACAGACACGTATTACTTAACAAAACACGCTCTGCTAACATGTTCAGAATATTATCAAGATTTCAAAATATTACCAAGATTAAATCTGGGGCTGGTACTTCGAAAACTCGCTCCACACAAAATTGTGTGTCTATTCCCATATCCGTTTTTAACAGGAGTAGGTTGGGGTGTTTTTTCTAAAAGCCATTCTACGCATGGAGATGTTGGGAGTGGCACTTTCAAAAGCCGTTCTTTACATGAGGAGTTTGGGGCTTGGGTGTTGGGTTTTCGGCAATACGAATAACAGCCATACTAAAACATTTTACGAGGGTGGGGCATGCTTCCACCGGGCATCGTCGGTAAACGGGTTCTGCTTGTAAATTAAGTAACAAAATTTCTATCAAAGTCGACAAGATTGTTGGATTTCTTCCAATTAGATATTTTGTTCTTTTCTTTTGTGGATTAGCCAATCGGCGCCCTACATATGCCTTCGTTATATGTTGTCGAGCGTCGTTCTTTACAGAAAGAGAACGGAGTGAGCGAACAAAAGGCTAGGCGTTAGACGGAATGGTGCGTTCTCGATCTAAGGGATGTTGTGTGTGAAAGGGACAGTTTATTCTGGCTTCTTGTTTTATTTGCAGGAGGGGCGGGTTCGATATCTGCATTGATATTTAATCATTTATTTTCTTTCATTAGAATAATTTTCTCATTTTTTTTCCTTTTGTAAACCTATTTCCTTTTATGTTAACACTTCTTTTGATCATTTGCTTTTTACCTTGTTTATTCTTACGTCCTTACCAAAATCATTACACGTCCAACCATAAATAACTATTTGTTTTTGTCTGATTAATGCTTTGCGATAAAGCGTATCCTAACATATTATTCCCACCCCTAATATCAGTTGAAATGGAGCTGGAGGAATGTTCTGGTATCGTTTTCCTTTCACTTGGCATATTTCGCACGTTCTGCAGAACCTTTATGCATCAACCATACTTTCTGGCAAATAATAGTACCTCGTACGCGTCTCTACTAACTTAGATTGATTCATTAAAGCACTCCAGTCTTGAGGAAATACTGGATTTTCCTATCATCGAATTCTTTCATTCCTATCCAATCGAAAAGTGGCATCCCTCCGTTGTTCACTAATTAATTCTCGTCGCGGTCTGGATGGACAGAATAG
>NC_136489.1:83370187-83412687 GCF_053919585.1 Euprymna scolopes
ACACACTTTTGACAATAGAGCATTTTTGAAGAGAAAGAAAAAAAGAAAAATTCCCTTAACGGGAAAAGCATGTGAGAAACATTTACCTTTGTTGATCAGTTACTTATGTAGAAATACTTGCCACTTATTACACTCGCCATGTCCGTTATGCCTACCAGAAAAAAAGTGAGATAAAAAGTTTTAAGGACACGGAAGCGTCACCCATAAATTAGCACGAGCTATTGCCCAAATCTTCACTCCACGAATGGGCACCATCAGCACTTCCCATATCAAAACTCTGGTGACCTCCTAAGTAGAATAAAAAATATGGACATACAAAATAAAACCATGCATAGTTTAGATATAATCTCCTACTACACCAACATTCCAATAAAAAAATGCCTCAATCTTCTTCACAAGCACCTAATCAAAATTAAAGCCGACCTACTTTATTCTCAGATACACTAATACAAATCTTAAAAATCATCACCAATAGAACCTACTTTCAGTTTAATAATTCTTACTACAGACAGAAATTTGGATTCCCTATGGGTAACCCCCGTATTTGTGTACTAGGCTGCTTATTCTTAGAATTCTTAGAAACCAACTCTTTTAAATACAGATTTCCTAACAACTCCACATATTTTAGATATATAGATGTCATACTTATTTTTCTCCCTTAAAACACAAATAGAACAAATCAGAAATAAATTAAATTCAGTAGAACCATCTATAAAATTTACACATGAATCCGAACAGGACTACTCCCTAGGTTTTCTAGACATACTCCTCATCAGATCAAATACCGATCTGAGTTTCAAAGTACATAGAAAGACCACACACAAAAACGATTACATTCATTAATACTCGCAACACAATGAAAAAATAAAGACTGACATGATTATTGGTTTTTGCTTCCGTGCCTTTAGAATGTGCAGCCCCAATATCTTAATGATGAATTTCAATACCTTAGGAATTAAAAAAAAAAAACTACAGTACCCATCTATGCATATATGTATATATATATATATATATATATATATATATATATATATATATATATATATATATGTCATTAATGTATGTATGTATGTATGTATGTGTGTGTGTATCTCCATGTGAACTATTGAAATCGGTTGTCTCACATGAGGGTATTTATTTGATAGGGTTACTAGACTGCCGAAATGCACTTTAATAAATACATTTTTGGACAATAAAGTTATGTAAAGTTATAGCGAATTTAATAAAGTATATAATATTAACTATGACTAAAAAGTAGAAATACTATCACAGGGTTACAGATGCACGAAATCGTAGTTATATGATACATATATGTGTGTTAGTATATAGTTATGTGTATGTATATATAGGTGTATATTTATATATATTGGTGCGAGGTTGTACCTGTATATATGTATATGTATGTGTATATGTATGTGTGTACATATGTGTATATGTGCAAATATATATCTATATATGTATATGTGTGTTTTTTTCATTACCTTTTCACACCAAACACGGTACATTGCAACGTTGATGTAGGGGCTACTATCAGGGGCATAAGCTGCAGAGGCCCCATGTGAGGTGTTAGGTGGCAAGATGTCGGGTAACGTTACACTTGAACTTCTGCATGTCAGTACAGTAGGGGAAGCTAGAACTTAAAGTTAATTCCAAAGTCTAGCGGTGCTGGTGAAGAAACTACTCGAGTAGAAGGCTCTCTCACATCTGGGGGTCTGTACTGTAAAAGGGTGGGATTTAGCTGTTTGTCGTGTTTGTCTGGGATATTTACGTCGAGGGCGTACAAGTGCTGGCAGTTCATTGAAGCATTCACAGTTAACATACTTACAGAACAGGTAGAGATATTCGACATTCCGTCGATGGGACAGAGGCTGAAGCTTATATGAGAGTTCAGGACCTATCAGGTTGACGACCCGCTTTTGAACATTGACTAGGAACGAAATACGAGTAACGCGAATATGACAACAATACTCCATGTTTGGGCGCATGGTAGCCTTATAAGGGTACAGGAGATTTTCGAGCGTTAGTACCTCTCTAGCACGGTTGAGAGAACCTACCTTCTTCACAGCGGTCCTGGAAATGTTATGTGAGTATTGTGTATATATGTGTGTGGCTTTATATATATATATATATATATATATATATATATATATATATATATATATATATATATATATACATGTCTGTATGTGTCTCTATATGCGTATGTGTGTATATATGTATGTGTATATGTGTATATCGAAAGGTAAATCGGATTATGATCTATAGGTTTTAAAGTTTGTTTTTAGATACTTTTAAAAGTTTCTAACATTGGTATGATCTCAGCGGTATATACTTTTGGCTACCTTTTTTTGTATGTCTTTCTTCTTACAGAAAATATATCGTCGCAAGCTTACTTGTTGGTCATTATGTTGAAAATACGCTATTTTCATGCTATATATTGATGAATCACAGTTATGTCTGCATGTATCTCGACGATAATTTCTGATATGTTCTTATATATATGGGTGCATGTGGGTATATGTAGATAAATATGTGTATGTATGTAAATGTGTGTATATATATGTGTGTGTATGTCCGTTTATGCATATGTATATATGTATATATGTATATATATATATATATATATATATATATATATATATATATATATTGTGCATGTATGCCTATATGGGTGTTAGTATGTATCTGTATTATATGTATGTATATATGTATGCATGTGCGCACATGTGGATTTATAGGTAACTATCATGCATTGGGAATGTATGTAGTGCTCAACCCGTACATGAAAATTAATGTAAAGGGTATGTGTTTTTCCGCTATATATTTAATAACTTAGTGGAAATTTCATGCTAAATTCTCAATTATCTAGATAAATAAATCATAGATTTATTTATGTTTTGTTGTCGAAATAGTTTCATCCGTGTATATTTGTGTGGGTAAGTAAATGTAAACCTAAGATGAATGAATTGATCAGAGGTATTGCATACTCTTCCCCAGACCAAATTCCCCACTATTCTAAGGCCAGATTCCTATTTTGTAAGTGATATAAGACAATGTGTTTGTATCTTGAGTTTCAGTTTTCGAGGGAAATTCTTGGTCTGAAGATGTAATCTCGCCAATACCGGGGTATTACAAAAACATGTATGCCAACATGTATCCATCAATTTTTGTATAAATAAAGTGTTTGTGTATATATATATATATGCATGTATATATATATAAATATATATATATATATATATATATATATATATATATATATATATATATATATATATATATATGCACATGATTAGTTGGTGGGTTTTTACGCGATATTAACACACTCCAAACATTGTTTTTTTTCCGCTATTTTGGGAGATTTTAAGAAAATCATCTTTTTTGTTTATTTTATATATATATATATATATATATATATATATATATTAGTATATATATATTAGTATATATATATATATATATATATATATATATATATGTCGAGTTTTTTTTTAATTCATGTGACATATTAAATATATACCGATTCACATGCTTGTTTCTGAAGACGACTGAAACGGAGCGAGTATCATTCCTTGTTAAGTATGGATTTAATGCACGTATACATATGTAATATATATCTATAAATACATATACATATACATATATATATATGTGTGCGTTTGAGTATTTATATAATATATATATATATATATATTAAGTAATGTGATTTATAATTTAAAAGTTTTAAAATTTTTAAATTTAAAAATCAAAATTTAATTAAATTAAAAATCAGTTTCATAAGAAGGAACAACAACAAAGTCAATTATCTGTACGATCGTTTCGGAAATCCGTGCTTTTTATTTGTGGTATACATGAAGTCACGTAGAATAATTATACATAGTTTTTTTGGTAAGCACGGTCTCCTCATCAGCAAATTTAGGAGGATTTCTATTGAATTGAAAAGACACCAAAAATAAACCTAGCATTAAAAGTAAGGCAGATGAATCTGAAAAATTGAAGTAAAAGGTTTGGATATAAAATTTATAAGAAAATTAATAAGGAAATTGGTATAGGTTAGAGATAGAAATGAGTAGAAAAAATATATATATTTTTGAATTTACATAATAAATTTGATTTAAAAATATATATATATATATATATATAATTACCTTTTGGTTTTCATTTTTTTGAAATCAGGAACTGTATTTAAAGTAGTCATTTAGATGTTTGCTATAGCTTTTTATTTTATTGAATGATGAATTTTAAAAGGGCGACGCTCGTGCAGTAAATTGTTTCCGTTAGCGTATTTTGATTTAGAGACGCCACAGTTAATATCTATAGAGAGAGAGTTTTTTTTTTTTTTTTTTTTTTTTTTTAAGGGGAGATAATTGTCATGGCTTTATTTATTATTTGATTTACGAGTCTAAGGGCGGTAATTGGTTTAACTTAATTTATTAAAAAAAAAAAAAAAAAAAAAAAAAAAAAAAATCTATTTTTACTAATGAGTAATTTTTAATGATTTAAGGTGGTTTATATTTATTAAATTTAAACCAACGTTTATGATTACACGATAGAAGCTCGTGTCTTGAATTTACTAGTTTGGTTGTGCTTTTTATATCTTCATATTTTAAAATTTTTACGGTTTCTTTTGTACATAATGTACAAAATTTATCTCCTGGTTTATATGATTTGCAAGTCTCAATTATTTGCCATTTTAAGTTGAAAGAAATATTGCTATTTTTTAGTTGCCAAATATAGTTGGATAGAGTAGTTTGGTTTGATAGAGAGTTATTTTTAAAAGAATGTTTGTGCGTTGAAATTCTATGTTTTATTGGTCCAGATGTGGAACCAATATATATTACCTCTTGATTATTATGATTATTTTCCGTTAGGTCTATTGTTGGATTATAATGTGGTGGGTTGGTTAATAATTGATCGGTAGATTGATTTAAGTTGGTGTTATTATTTAATTCGGTAGTTGAGTTATGGCTGTTGATAGGTTCTTGTATATTTGGAGTTTTTGATACTGTGCAGCTATAGATAACATTTTTAATTTTACATGAGCCTTGTAGGGGACATTTATTTTTTCTTCTACAGTTACAGTCCGATGTATTTTGTATAGTTGCATTTTGTAGTTTATTAATTTTATTATTATTAGAGCTAATTATTTTCTGATGAAGGTTAGGCATAGTAGAGTAAGAGACTTTAATTGTGTTCTTATTGAAAATCTTATTATATCTATGGGGGGCTTTAAAGTTCTTATCTAATATTTTAAAAAATTCTCTAGCTATGTTTGTTTCTAGGTTTTTGGAATACGGGGGGTTGAACCATAGGATCTCCTTGTGTCTATTCTTACGTTTGCGGGTTTTAGTTTGTTGTTTATTTATATTATTATCTAATATTTGTAGTTTGGTTTTATCTTTTTTTGTCTCCTGGTTATTTTTCTTAACTCGTATACGGGAAGACATTGCCATATTATATGTTATTACGCTCTTAATAGGTTTATTTTTAATGCAGTTTATGTTTCTATCATTTTCATTTATGAATTTAATTTGTGAATTATATCCAGAGTTTTTAAGGGCTTCATTATAGTATTTTTCATTTTTGGTAAATATTGATTTAGTAGAAGACAGTCTAGAAATTCTTAGAGCGATATTGGGAACTATTGATTTTAATATTGATTTAGGGTGGTTTGATTGATTGTGGACATATAGAAGTGATTGGTTAGGTTTATGGTATGGTTCAAAGGTAGAATTTTCAAGATTTAAGGTTATGTCTAAGAAATTAACAATTTTTTTATTAGGGTCGATTTTTATACTAAGTCCATAATTTTTAAATAATTTATGTAGAGCTTTAATTGCATTTTCATAATTTTTATTAGTAGAATTCGTTATGAAAAGTGCATCATCTCTATATAGCCCTCCTTCAAGTTTGAATTGTTTATGGAGTATACAATGTATTTCATTTAAAAGGAAAATATAATATACGTATATGCTTATATACATATGCATCTATATATGATAATATAACGGAATGAAGTTCGATGATATGGAAAAAATAGAAAAGATGGAACTAAATGTTCGACAATGCCTCTGTTCAGTTGGTTTTATTCAATTGATTGCGTTAAAATATGCAGACTATACCATATTGTACTTCCAGTTGTTTTCAACTATAAAGTAAGAAGTATTTTTTGTCATTTTTTTGTGTTTAATTCTCAATTAGTTAAAGGATGTTATTATTGTAGAATATTATGCTTTGGTTTTCGTATAAATCAAGATTATCACGTTGAAACACGCATGGCCTCCGGCCAATATATCGAAAACTTGTATATGCAATGTCACCGCTCCTAGATCCAATATCACATAAAATGTTCTAGAAAACGAATGTTAAATCAATAAAAAAGGGTGTTTTTTTATTATGTAGTGGTTTTTATTCCTAATAAAAAATATCGTTTCACCTGAATCATTAACATTTTTGTGTTAGTGTCTAACGCATGCGTAAAGTAAAGAATATGGAACAAATAAAACGTAATAATAATAAAAAAAAACATATAATAAAAAAATTGAAATACCTATGTAATTAAATAATTCAATCAAATTGTATATAAATATATTCATTGTGCGTGTATATATATATATATATATATATATATATATATATATATATATATATATATACTACGTATCCACAAAGCCTGTCTATATTATGTAGCTAGACTTTGTGGAAGCATCCTCTAGATTATGTAGCCATGTAGCCAGACTTGCTGGATACCCTGTATATATATACGTGTGTGTGTGGGTGGCTAAATAATGTAGGCAGATGTTGGGGATACCCTGTGTATATATATATATATATATATATATATATATATATATATATATTTATATATATATATGTATATATATGTGTGTGTGTGTATATATATATGTACATATATATATATTTGTATATATATATAAATATATATATACATATATATATATAGTGTACGATGCATTGAAAATTTTAAACTACCTTCCATATCATTTTGTCGAGTATCCAACTTCAAATTTCTTTCATGGCAATTGTATGATTGCAACAGTTGTACACAAAATATAATGCGGTTTAAGATGGGATTGCCATTCTGGTTCACCCTACTCTCTTTTGCAGGTGAAGTGAAGCACAAAATGGAAATTTGAATTGAATCCAAGATGCTGTCATGTTTACATCTGCTCCCATGGATTCGCCATGTGAACAAATTTCTGAGATGTCACTCAGAATAGACACATCTCTGTTTTTGTCTATAGTTATGTTGTGTCAGATTGGCAAAGCTGTCCAGATCAAGTTGAAATAAGGAATATAATTTATTTACAAATATTGCGATACCTTAGACAGAACTTATATTGGGATAAGACCTTGAAAAAAATGTGTGTGTATATATATATATATATATATATATATATATATATATATATATATATATAGGGAGAGAGAGATAGATAGATATATATATAGAGAGAGAGTGAGGTAATATGTATGTATGTATGTCTATCTGTGTACATTTTCCTACCAAATAACTCTGCCAATTTTCGGTCTAAAGACTCGAAATTTGACATAAGTGGTACAGATATTTAAAAAAATAGTTTCAATCAGTTTTCGCACTGTAATTTCGCTGCCAAAAGGGTTAAAATTCAGCGAAACTACCAAATTTTCAGGCAATTTTTCGTCTAAACACTGAAATGCTTAATGTAGATGTCTTTATAACTGAATTTCAACTCCAAACTTAATTTTAAGGGGTCAGAATTAGGCTAGAAGTAAAAAAAAATAACTCTGCGGTCTCCACTAAATTATTCAGCCAATTCCTACGGTAAAACATGTATTATTTGAAAATTTACATCAGGGATATTAAGATATTGGGAAGTTTTTAATCGCTTTTAATCGAAAATTTGAGCTGCCAAGGTACAAGGTTCGAAAGATTTAACATTTGTTGTTTCTCGCAAACTACTAAGTTAATTTTGTATCTAAAAATTTGAAATTTTATACAAAAGGTATTCAGATAGGCCAGGCCTTTTAATAAGTTTTGGGACAAGGATTTAGCTGCTAAAAATGTCAAAGTTTTCAAGTTGAACATTGTAAATTCTACCAAACTTCTCAACCAATTTTTGGTCTAAAGACCTGAAATTTTTAATGCACATAACTTGTACATAGGTCACTCATTATATTTTGATTTTAAATCCACACAATAAAAGTTACGGGGTTGAAATTTGAGTCAAATTAAAAAAATATATACCTCTGCTGTCTCTACGAAATTACTCACAATAATTTTTGCTTTAAACATTTGAAACTTTACATGAAAGTATATTCACACATAGTAAATTGTAGGTCATTTACTTTGGATTAGAGACCATTAGTAAATTAATAGCAAAATATATTGGGCATGGGGTTTATAAAGAATTAATAGTAAATAAGGTTAGAGTTGATGAAAAAAGTCAATAAATAGTAAATAATGCTGGGTTTGAGATTAATAGTTAATTATTAGTAAACTAGCGGGGCTACCCGGCGTTGCTCGGAACCGTATAAACAATGAGAAAATGTAAGTTGATTCTGAATATAATTGTAATTCTTTGGAGAGATGAATTCCTTATGTGAAGGAATCATTTGCTATTTCGGGCAAAAGAATATTTTACCTACCCATGGACGGCTATTGCACATATGAAATAATTGTACCTTCCCGAGGATAGGTACATTACAGAATGGATATGAAATAATTTTACCTTTTTGGGACGGGCAATTTACAACACATATTTAAAATATTTTACCTACCTTTGGACGGGTAATTTATATACATATATGAAACATTTTGACATACTCTAGACAGGTATTGTACACCATAGATTAAATAATTTCTCTTTCCATCTAGGCTACCATAATTTTAAGAAAATTTAAATCATTTTTAGAAGATGGATCATTAGGATTTCCAAACTAATAAGTAAATATATTGTGTTGGTTAATGAGTTCGCAACCCTTGCTTCGCCATGAATTTCAACATTACTGCGTGTCTTTCCTTCCTCACTATCGGCACGTGTAAGAAAAATGCTGTCATTTTTGGAAGATGTCTCAGCAGAATTTAAAATTAATGCATAAATATATTGACACAGTTAGGTGATAAGACTAACCTTGCTTCATTATAAAATTCCATGTTACTGCGTTTCTTTTTTCCGAGCTATCGACAATACATTTTTTGGAAAGAAGACGTTTTTTCGGAAGATTACTCAGCATGCTTTACCAACAAATAAAAAAATATGTTGAGAAGCTCTGTGATGAGGCAACCTTTGCTTCACTACAAAATTCCATATTACTGTGTTCTTTCCCTCCCTACAACTGACACCATAATTCTAAGTGAAACGATATCATTTCTTGCCTATCACTCAGCAGGTTTTCCAAATAATTATCAGAGGCGATAGCACTCTTTATATAGGGATGGCCCGTACATGCCTATATACACCTACAAAACAAAATTATCCAAATCTCAACTAAAATCAACTTATAAGTTTCAAAAAGCACATATGCTTACAGAGAAGCGTCTTACGAATCCAGCGAATGTCAGAATGTCGGTTAAAATGTCAAAAGAGAGCAAAAAAAGGGTAAAAAAATGGCCAATTGTTCTTCTTTCTTCTTTTTTCTTTCTTCTTCTTTCTTCTTTCTTTTGAGGCGATGTATCTCGGTGTACGAACGGTCTCTGACAACAGTTAAAGCATCAATCGACTGCTCTTTACACGGAGAAGTGCAGTGACCCATCGCTTTTTAGCTAACTCCATAATTAAATAAGAATTCCTGTAATAACAAGTTTAAAACACTATATACCCAATGTAGACAGACCACTTCGAACACGGAACTTCTCTCAAAAGGAACAGCTCCAAATAATACACCGGATGCTCACAGACGTTCCAGTTTGCCAGTGGCCTATATTTCTTGGACGCTGAATATTTGAGGTGAACGTTAAGGTTTTTTTCTTTAAACAGTAACACACCAGCGTTAATGAAACCACGAAATCTTTATCTCAATTGATCAAAATTGTTAAAAGAGTAACCTATCAGCAAGTACGATGTCAAAAAATAATGTTATAAAAACAAATAATTCTTCAGATTTTGGACTGTAAAATATGAACAAAATGTCAATGCTGTGACCAGAATTCGAACCTAGGTTAGCACGGCCACAACGTGGGGGACCTAAGCTCTAGACGATCACGGCTTACACTGACGTCTGTCGCTCTTGACTACTGTCAAACTATTGCAAAATAAGGACGGAACTTGAAATTCTCACGCATGCGTAAAAATACACTATAGCAACCATTGTTAAATGCAGCTGAATCTATTCGCTCGGTAAGAAAAGTAGATCAGACCAGTTCCTCTAAGAACTCACCAAACGCCAAAGGAAATAAGTTAAATTAACCGCAAAAGAAACTGCAAGAATGTCATCTTCTAAGAACTCACTGGAAGCTGACCAAAAAGAATCCAAATCCAAGCGCTAGCCACAAAAAATAACTAGATATTGTGGCTACTATACACAATCTACTAATAAAAACAAGTAAGTTTTCTAAAATAAACTACAATAAATTAACCAAGTAACCTCACACTGTCACTGATTAGGACTTCATATAAAGATAACAACTACACTATTGGTGTATATACCGTTCCACACTTTAACTATTGGTGACGGGGCAGTATCTCAATTCTACGAGAGTTGTCTTGCTATAAGATAAGTGATATTATAGTAAGATACACATAAGTGTTATATGTTTACATTTAATAAAAAATGCCAACGTCAGCACGTAGTAAAAAAGCTCAGAGAAATATAGACTATGAAAAAAACAAAGGCAAGGTATAATCTGAGCAAAAAGAATGCTATCAGAAAAATGCTGAAATAATAAAAATTAAGTGTCATGCAAATCCTGAGGCAAAGAAGGCTGCACCACGTGCTGACTCAAAAGCACTGTATAACAGGGATCCCGAGGGGGAAAAACTGGCTCACGTGCTCTTTATAACAAAGAACCAGAAAAAAAGAAGGCTGCCTCACGTGCTGACTCAAAAGCACGGTATAACAGGGATTCCGAGGGAAAAAGCTGCCTCACGTGCTCTTTATAACAAAGAACCAGAAAAAAGAAGGCTGCCACACGTGCTGACTCAAAAGCATGGTATAACAAGGATCCCAAGGGGAAAAAGCTGCCTCATGCACAAACTATTATAAATATATACATCAAAAACTGCAAATCTTTGCCAAAACGCCAAAGAATGAACCAAGAAAAATTTAATAGTGAAGGTATGAACATTTTAGAACTTTATAATACTCTAACTGTTTTATCAGAGAGGCGGTAGCCCTCTCTATGTAATATAGAACCGATGGAGGACCAAGAGGCACTCCTAAGACCCAAAATCCAAACTGAACCCAGCAGGAACCCAGCAGGAAGCGACCTGCTACTAATGGAGGCGGCAATGAGCCGCCTCCTAAAAAAGACAATACTATCATGAATGTAAGTTTAAAATTAGACCGTAAGTAAAAATACTAATTAACAAGAATAAAAAAGCATTGGAAATGCAAAAGGATATAGGGATGGTATGCCAAAAAGTATACAAACAAGATAACTATGAATGGCTAGCCACATGGAAATAGAATTGCATCCAAAGTATAGCCCTATAGCTTTTTACAACCGTAATGATGGCACGGAATGAAGATTGGAGAAAAGCTATAGGGCTATACTTTGGATGCAATTCTATTTCCATGTGCCTAGCCATTCATTGATATCTTGTCTGTATACTTTTTGGCATACCATCCCTATATCCTTTTGCATTCCCAATGCGTTTTTATTCTTGTATAAATACAATGGCGCGAATTACTTTTAGGCAACTTTTACTTTACCACAATTTTCAATATTAATATAGTTCTCTTCCCTTCCTACCACAGCCACCAACAACACATTAGTAACGATCAATTAACTCATATTTCATCATTTTCATGATTATTGGATATATTACTAATTTCGACAGCCCACTCTTACATATATACTTTAAATAAATTAATGTTAAAAACGTAAAATGTTACAGCCATTTCTGGGACTGACTATACCTCCCAACACCACTGTTAAAAAACATGAATTAAATATAATAATGTTTAACTCATAAACGGTTGCGGCCATTTGCTGGGCTGATTTCTCATCCAAAAACCCACCGTTATAAACATACATTAAATAATTTAATGTCTAAATCGTGGATTATTTCGGCTTTTATATATTAGATAAAGAAATTTTGAGATCGTAAACTGCTTCAGCTGTTTCCATGCTGGACTCCCAGAAAATCTTATTATTTCAGTGAATCTTGTAGAAAGCTCTTTCGCCAACTTAGTACCGTTTGTTTGGTTTTTTTTTTTGTTATCGGTTTTCGAGGTTTGGCCTATTCTGGTTTGGTAACAACTTTTTTTTTTACATAGGCATAACCACATTATCAAGGCCCAGAGGCCACTCAAGGATAAGGGTTAAAGAGTGTACAGTAGAAATTGGACAATATAGTCATCATTAGTAATGAAAACTTTGTAAATTTGATAACTTATATGGAACGGCTCATCAGGAACTTATTTATGTTAGACTTGAAGACAACCATATTGTAGTCAGCCGGAAAGCAGGAAAACGGAAGACAATTCCACAGACGTGCAGTTCTAAGAAAGAAGCTTTGTTCATGGAATCTACGTTTAGGTTTAGGCACATATAAAGAGTGGGGGGAATTATTGATAGTGTTTACAGCTAGACGAGTGTTTCTTGTGAAAGTTTGGCGAGAGGGGACTATAGATTGAAGCTCAGTCGAACACTTTCCATGAAAATAACGATACATCAGAGACAAACTCGCAACATCTCTTCTGTGCGATAGAGGTTGCAAGGAAGAGAAAAGGACATCTCCTACGAGGCTACGAAGTCTATTTTGAACTCTATCAAGGCAGGCCAAGTCCTTTCTAGCAGCTCCTGCCCAGATGTGGCAACAGTATTCCATCCTTGGACGTACCTGGCTCTTATATAGATAGAGAATAGCATCAGCAGTGAAATATCTACCGGATCGATAGAAAGATCCCACCATTATTCCAGCAGCATTGGCAACAGATTTGATGTACGTGTTCCATTTAAGATCAGGAGTAATGGTCAAGCCAAGAAGCTTGTCAAAACGTGAGATCTCCTGAAGACGAGATCCATTCATTTCAATTGATGCCAGATGTGGATCAGAATGTTGATGATGTAAAGGGAGAAGCTTGGTTTTAGATGCATTAAAAGTAACCAGTCACTCCTTGCCCCATTGTACAACGTGCTCAAGATCAGAGGAGAGAGAATTGGAGAGAACTTGGTCGTTTACTGTCTTAGATGTGCTACCATAAATGGTAGTGTCGTCAGCATAGATTTCTACAAATGATGTAAGGATGTGCTTTGGAAGATCATTAATATAGATCAGGAAAAGAGTTGGGCCCAGGATGGATCCCTAAGGGACACCGGCATTAATACTGTGAGCTTCTGATTTTTGCCCCTCAACTACTACTCTTATGAACCTATCAGAAAGAAATGATTTAATAATTGAGAAGACATTTCCAGCAATACCATAGCTAGAGATCTTATGAAGTAAACCTTGATGACATACCCTATCAAAGGCGGTAGATATGTCAAGAGCAATTACCCTAGAAAGGTTTCCTCCGTCGATAGATTTGTGAAAAATCAATCTAACTTTGGGTCCGAACATAACCTCAGCAGGTGTCTTCGAAATTTCGATATTTGCATTCGAAGTGATTCTGTAGACTTGTAGAAACTCTTGGATTGACTTATCCGTCGGCGAAGCACTAGCTTTTTTTAGAGCTCTCTTGAATGTGTCGACGAACGTCTCTGCTTGTCCATTACATCTTAGGTGGTATGGCGGAATGGTTATATGCTCGATTAGATGATCCTCGCAAAAAATGTTTAAATTCGGTAGACGTAAATTGCTATGGGACAATGAGGTCTACTACTCCAAATCTAGCGAATAGTTTATACAGGAAGTTGATAGTTAACTCTGAAATAGAGTCCTTACACTTTAGTACTTTCGGCCATTTAGATGAGCTGTCTGCAACAATGACATAGTAGAACCCATCTAGCGGTCCTGCAAAATCTAAATGAATCCTAGACCAAGGTTGATCCGGTTTTGCCCACGAAGTCGGAGGAGCTATCATAGCTAATGCGCATCCTCTAATCTCCCTGATTTTTCCTTCTATATCCTTATCCATGTTTGGCCAATAAACAAAAGAGAGCATAAGGCTTTTCATCATTGAAATACCTGGATGTCTACATGGAATTCCTTGAGCATTCTTTTCTGTAATGTCGCAGGAATTACGACCCTGTCGCTATATAACAGGACGTTATCGCAAGTTGAATAAATTTCATCATCCAGTTCGTTATAGTTGATCCTTTCTTCCATGCGTATAATAAATTCGTCCACCTCTGCCTTACTCCTAATCTCATCAAGCGTTACTGGAAGTTCTCTTATCGTGTCACATAAGGATTTTTTTTACTTCAACTTCCCTTTGAATGACTGCTATTATAATATATCCTCCTATGGTTCTGTCTGCTTAGGTATTAAACTCAATAAACCATCTGCATGACCGATTTTTTTTAGATGGTCAACACTCCATTTCAAAATTGTAATTCATCAGTATGGTATGCCATCTTTGGGGTCTATTCGCTGTATGTTGTAGCAGTCCCTTTTTCGATGCAAAAATCGTTAATAATGGTCGGTGATCTGTTTGAAACAGAAATTGCCTACCGTTCATGAAACAATGAACTTTCTTTACCGGTAATATAATGCGTAGTGCATCTTTTTTTAATTTGTGAGTTGTTCTATTCGACTGGTAAAACTGATCGGGATAAATGTGCTATGGGTTTCACTTTTCCATTATCCATTTTTTGTAAAATGTATGCTCCTATGCTATAGGGGCTGGCATCGCTTGCAACTATAATTTCACGCTTGGAATTATAATGTGGCAGAAACAAGTCAGCCGTTAAAGTCTCTTTAATTTCCCGAAAGGATTCTGCTCACTCTTGCGTCCAGGCCCATTTTTGGTCTTTCCTTAACAGTTCATTTAAAGGCGACCTTAGTTTATGCATATTTGGCACAAATACATTGTTGTAATTTGCCAAAGCTAAGCACATTTTTAAAGACGCAATATTTTCTAAAGCAGGCATATTCTTTATTACACTCGATCTATGTGGACTAGGCCTTCATCAATGTTTATCGATGATTTGCCCCAAACATTTTATTTTCTCTATGACAAATGTACATTTTCCCTGTTTTACGTTAAATCCATAATCCTGGATATTTTGATTACTTGGTTAACATGAGCTGTGTGTTGTTCTTTGCTAGCGCTTTTCATTAACACAGCGTTCAGGTACCCTAGCGCAAAATCCAACCCATTTAACATAAAGCCCATAATTTAATGAAAACTCGCAGGGGTGAATTTGGCCGTAAAAGGAAGTTTGTTAAACGTATACACACCCTTATGTGTATTAATACATAGCAGCTTTGAACACTCCTCATCGACTGGAACTTGTAAGCACGCGTCAATGAGATCGATTTTTGAAAAATATTTCCCACCACTCAGGCCCGCAAATATCTTTTCAGGGCCCGGAAGAGGATACTGGTGATTTTGAAGTCGGCGCAAACATGAATCACCTTACTCTCCTTTTTGATGTAACCCGTTGGTGCAGCCCATTCACTATGATTAATTTTTACGATGACACACATGTTTTCGAGTCTTTTTAATTCACCATCTATCTGTTTTACAGCGGCATATGCAACTTTTTTTTTCTTTCTGAACATTGGCTGTTCATCTACTTTTACGTCAAATTTTTCTACCACTTTTGTACACCTTCCAAAACCGCCTGAAAATACATCTGGGAAATTCTCTTTTAACTCCCTCTTAAGATTTTCTGCCTCCATATTTGTAATCCTCAACCTTTTGGCAAAGTGCGCTTAAATGCAGATCCCATAATCTAAACTTTTCGAACAGATCAATTCCGTAGAGGGTGTTTGTTTTTCGCATGACAAAAAAATCTTGTTTTACGGTACTGTTTTGGATAAAATATACGTGAATAATTCTCCTTCGAAGGTAATTTTTTGTCGCCACTGACGCTTCTCGCCGTTTTATGTGATTACATCGTAGTGTGTCTCCCAAGCCTCTTTCATGTCTGTAGATTATTAATGGAAATTTCAGCCCCATTATCAAGACGTAGTCTTACTTTCTTTTTAAACATTTTTACCTGTATATATTTCCGGATATTTTGTTCCTCTGGTTCAATTTTCGTAAGTTTAATGGGTGTCTTTCTACCATATTTTTTTTATACAGTGTGATGCTCTATCCCCTTATTGGTGGCAGTGGTAACATTGTTTGAATTTGTAGCGACACTCATTGTACCCATGTTTATTTGCATACCTCCAACATGGTACAGGTGGATCTTTTCCCTGTTAGTTTCTCTGGTTATTTTTTGAAGTCGTATTTTTCTTTTGTGGATCTTTTTAATATGCGACACTCTGCTTTTCTCTATATCACGACTGTTTTGTTTCAACTCAATATACCGTTCACAGTCTCCCGCTAATTTTTGGAGTTTTAAATTCGGTTTGTTTTCGAGTTCATTTAAAACACGACGCCTGGTGTAAGCGTTTTTATTTAAGACCAGCCCTTGCACAAATATTAAACATTTAAAATTAGCTGATGATAATTCCTCCCACTTGAAATCGTCGCAATGATTGTTCACTTTACTTGCATAAGTAGTGTAGTCGTCTTCCTCTCTTCTAGTAACATTCATACATTTATATTGGCTATGGAAAATAGACGTTTTTTTTGCAGAAAACAGTTCTGTAAGTAGCGTAACTGTTTCTTGGTAGCTCAACTCACTGGTCTATTTTGGGAGAATAAAATTCACGAACTTTGTATGCTCGGCTGTTCCCCATTTCCTTAGCAAACATAACTATTTTCGCGGCTGACCAGGTGCTACAATCCGATATAAAAAATATCCTCATATCGTCTATAATACTGGACGACAGTGACCTCGCCTTCTGGATTATAATTGAAATTTTCAATAGCGGCCCACACATCTGTTTGAGAAAATGCGTTTTGATTATCGTCCGTTTTAGTAAACTGTGTCCCCTCCAGAAGTTTTCTTTGTACCTCCTGTGCTTTCATCAATATTTCCTCGAAGCATTTCTGTTGTTGAAACATTTTTCTTCAAATACGTCTTTAAATCTCTCTTCTTCTACTTGTTGTTGAATTGGCTGCTTTTGCAACGCGAGATTTTGTTATCGCTGGAATTGGAACAATTCCAACAGTGGATATCTGAATTTCTGATACATCATACGAATTCAGTTTGCAATTTAAGTTTGTATTAAAGAAATACTCCTTAGTGAAAAAATCAACTAAGTTTTCTTTCCTGATTCTTTTGTTTTAAGAACAACAGTTTAGCAGTCATTTTGTAACTTAATTTGTTGAACGCTATATTTCTAGTCTTACTAGAAACAATCCAGCGAAATAACATTTGTTTAAAAAAAAAATTTGTTTGCAAGCGTTTTTACGTAGCAAAAATAAAATCCGCCGCTTTAAATATCCAACGAATTCGTATGGGACACTTTTAGGGGTTTTCCCCCTCTTTGCCTTTTGCAAAAAGTGACTTAATTCTTTACGTGTTTGACGTACGCGAATAATTATTTTTCAGGGTTTGCCTCTTTTCACTTGACAAAGTCAAGGGTGATTTTTTTTAAATCCCAGATGTTATCGAAATAACGATAAGCTTACACGTATTTGCTAGTTGGTTAGTTGGTTTTGTACATTTATGTTTGCAGAAGAAAAGTCTTACGTAAGAAAAAATTGCTTCTGGTGAAGAAAAAATGAACTCTTTTTCCCCTTCTGCCACATTTGATAAGTCTGTTCAATTATTAAATAAGTGACAACATTTGCGCTTTTGCTGTAGATTTTGGTAGAAATTTTTTCGCGTCGCCAAATTACTATTGTAGTATTAAATTCGCTGTTAATCCTTGCATATCCAAATATCTGTTGAAATGGTGAAGGTGTTCTGCCGTAAAGATTTTACGAATTTTTATTCCAATCACTTTTGGTGATTCTCTGCAGTGACGGTCGCTTCGATTCCTTCTCGCCAATCTGTTGTTTCGTAGAACAACAGTGAAAATAAGAACACTCAAGTCGTCATGCGGTTAAGGAACAAGTGTTTTAGCAAAAATGTACAAAGGTAGGAAAGTGTGTATATCTGCTGGGCAGTCGGCTAGCAGTTGAAGTACAGTCGCATCTTTCTCACCGGTAAATTCCTCTGTTCAATGAAGACCGGAATAACATATATGATTATATATTTTAGTGTCTTCGATCCACTCCAACACTAATTAAGTGAGCATTATGAACTATATATCATTTATATGTTTGTATATATCTATCGATATCATATTCTAAGCATCACATACAATAGTCACTTACTTTGTTAATATATTTATGTGTACTCGGAATGCTATCCAAGTAATAAGGTTCCTGTACTTATATGAAAAATTATGCACAATCATCGAGTAGTTTCATCTTTATATTAGAAACCAGATTCTTGCACACTATATAGACATAAAAACTTCCGACGTTAGCATATGTATAAATATGCTTTATTTTTTAACCGATTAGATAAAAAAAATATTAGTTTCATAGAAAAATAGTATGCTTAGAATGCGTGCGAGTTTCTTTTTTCTTGACGTTACATTTCATTTCGTATATTTTTCATTTATCGATTAGACACACCAATACGACTTTTAAAGAAACAGATTCTAACGCTTCAGATTACGTGATTGTGTTGGTTTTATAAAAATGAGTATTCCAGACATTAAAATATGTGAGGACATTCCTGTATATCTTTTATTATTGGTTTTGGCCCGGTTAAATACAAAATAATAAATGTCAAAGAAATATTTGGTATTTTTGCATTGGACGCACTGTGTTACATCCTAGGTAGGATTTTAAAATTAAATTAAATTACACTTTTTATGCTATTCTCATTTTTAATTAAATTGTAGACTATTTTAAAAGTCCCCGTCCACATGTTAAAATGATTTCTATATAACGTCATTCTGTATATATGATTCATTATTCGTAGAGTGCACCAGCACAGACAAGTCTTACGTTTCGAATGAGTGCGCTTTTTTCCCCGGACGTTACATTACATTTATGAAAATACACCTATTTATATATTTTTATTCATTTATTGATTAGATGAAAAAAAATTGACACCAAATCGATACTGCCAAAATTTTCCGAATGCGTGCGTTTTTATTCATTTTACTTTTTCTGATAGGGCTTTCTTACATAGGGCATTATATCAACATAAGAAACATGTTTATTTTTACAAAAAAAAATTACTCAGATACAATGTCTCATATGCTTCATATTTTCCATTTATGAGAAAATACATGCAATCTGTTAGCTTCGACAGTTCAGATACAGAAGAATAAGGAATTTCCATGAAAAAGATTTTCATAACAACAAAAACATTCACGTATTCACGTTTGATAAGTCGGCTGCAGAAAATCCGACAAAATATCCAGATTGTCGTCTGCCACTTATTTAAATCAAAACACCGCTACGCGATTATTCAACAAATCAAATGTTGTCACGAAAGCAATCATTCAAACATAAACAGAGATTCTCTTGCCGATTAATATTTTTTGATAAGTAAACGTATTTTGATTTTTCTAAAAAGAATATCAACATTTATTTATACAGTTTCGTTCATCGATACAAGCGCCAATCAACATTATAATATTGTAAATATATTAAAATTCTTTTTACTTTCTCTTTAAATTAATACATCCGTTTCCATGAGATCAGTTTCTTTTCTCCAAATAATAACTTTACTTTACATAGCTCCTTCCTATTTCTCGCAATCATTTCACCTTTCCTAATAAGTTCAGACACTGCATTAAATATATGATGCAATGCATCTGCCTTATTATTGTTACAGCGATTAGATAAACAAATACTGATTTCATGCAAATATTCTTACGTTTTTTTTTACACAGTGATCACCACTTAACAAGGCCCGGAAGCCACTCAGGGATAAGGGGTATTGCAAGTACATTACGTTAGTGTCGAGATTTGATGAGGTGTTTACTTAAGGGGGCGGTTCAGTAGGAATTTGTTAACATTGGACTTGAAGACATCCAAGTTGTAGTTCGGTGGGAAGCAGGCGGACGGAAGAGAGTTCCACAGGCGTGCAGTTCTGAGAAAGAAGCTTTGTTCATGGAATCCACGTTTTGATCTAGCCACAGATAAAAAGTGGGGGAAATTTTTCACAGTGGATTCGGCTAGATGGGTGTTTTTCGTGAAAGATTGGCGAGGGGGGGACCAGAGATTGGAGGTCAGACGAGCACCTGCCATGGCAAAAACGATAGAACATTGATAGGCTCGCAACGTCTCTTCTGTGGGAGAGAGGTTGCAGGGTAGAGAAAAGGACATCCCCCAATAAGCCAGGAAGTCTATTTTGTAATCTGTCAAGGCAGGATAGGCTGTTTTTTGCAGCTCCTGCCCAGATATGGCAACAGTATTCCATCCTTGGACGTATTTGGCTTTTATATAGATATAGATTTTCATCATTAGTGAGATATCTTCTGGAGCGGTAGAATGATTCCCACCATCTTTCCAGCGACCTTGACAACAGACTTGATGTACGCGTTCCATTTCAGATCAGGAGTAAAGGTCAAACCCAGAAGCTTGTCAAAACACGGGGCCTCACCCAGACGAGAGCCATCCATCACACTTGATGCCAGATGGGGATCATGATGTAAGGATAGGAGTTTGGTTTTGGATGCATTAAAGGTAACCAGCCACATCTTCCCCCAATGAACCACGCGCTCGAGATCAGAGGAGAGAGAATAAGAGAGAACTTTGTCATTTACAGCCTTTG
The DNA here is from genome assembly GCF_053919585.1 of Euprymna scolopes. NCBI lineage: Eukaryota > Metazoa > Mollusca > Cephalopoda > Sepiida > Sepiolidae > Euprymna > Euprymna scolopes. The sequence goes on from NC_136489.1 coordinate 83,391,144, forward strand.
ATGTGTTGCCGTAGATGGTCGTGTCATCAGCATAGATGTCAACGAATGATTTAAGTATGTGTTAAGGGAGGTCATTGATGTAGATCAGGAAGAGAGTTGGGCATAGTATTAGCCCATGAGAGACTCCAGCATTTATACTGCAGGCTTCTGATTTTTGCCCATCTACCACTACTCTTATGAGCCTTCGGAGAGAAATGATTTAATGATTGAGAAAACATTTTCAGTTATGCCGTAGCTGGAAATATTGTGAAGTAGACCCTTATGCCATACCTTGTCGAAGGCCTTTGATATGTCAAGAGCAATTGCCCTAGAAAGGAAGCCTTTTTCAAGAGATTCACTAATCCTGTGAGATATAACCGTCAGCACATCTGCGGTAGATTTTGCAGAGCGGAAACTATATTGTGTGTCACTGAGAAGGTTATTCCTGTTGAGGTGTTTTACTATTTCTCCATTTAATATGGATTCCAGCAACTTACTCATAACACACAGGAGACTTCCTGATCTGTACTGAGAGGGAGATGACTTATCACCTGCATTCTTAAATACATAACAAACTGATGAGGTCTTCAAGAGAGTCGAACAGCTCTTCTCCTTAAGGCAGCGCTTAAACAGTTTCGTAAGTATGGGATCAAGTTCTGGTTGAAGCTTTTTTAACACTATAATTGGGATGCCATCAGGGCCAGTTGCTTTACTGGAATCTAGGTTCTTGATTAGCTTGGCGACCTCATGCACACATATTTGTATGTTACCTAGCTTCTTCTGTGTTATAGGAAATATGGGGAGTTGATGGCCTTCGTCGCATAGGGTAGAATTAGCTACAAAGTTCTTAGACAATAGTTTGGCCTTATCTGACGATGACGAGATGACCTCTGGTCCATTGATAATGGTCGAGATAGAACGCACACTTCTGTTCAGGATCCTATGTTTTTATTTGCCAAAACTGGTGGGATCCAAGCCGCTGATCAGCTACCTTGGATTTAACAGACTGCGCATATTGCTCTCTTGCATTTTTATTACTCTTTTACTGTGGGTACTGGCAGTCCTGAAAGCACCTTTAGTCTCAGTGCATCTATTACGTTGGTAACTATGGAAAAAGTGAGTTCTGTGCGTGATAGCAGTAGCACATTCTGGGGAGATCCATGGCTGACTGTTAGGTTTTTGTTGGAATTTTTTAGATGGTATGAATCGGTCTATGCCTACAATTAACCATTCGGTCATATCTGATATTATAGAGGACACTTCCTATTTAAACATTGAGTGCAGATGTAAATCAGATGTGAATGTACGGAAGCTATCCCAGTCAGCCATAGATTATCGGTATACAGTACCGTGGAGGGGTACGTCTGTGGGCTTCTTACCTTTCGTTTTTATCTTAACTGATACGACGGTGTGGTCGGAGGATCATAGAGGAGAATTAACGGAACATGAACATAGCTCAGAGGAAGTTGAGAGAAAAAGGTCTCGGAGGCTTGCATATTGACCGGGTGTATCGGGCACACGGGTGGGTTCACGAACAATCTGAGTGACGTCATAAATAATGGTAAAATCATGATAAAACCTCCCCTCATCATCTGTCTTATTTGAATGGGTCAGCCATTCCACGTTATGGACGTTGAAGTCACCACAGATGTGGATGTTACCCGAAGGATGTGAAGACAGTATGTGGTCTATTTTCTCAGATATGCTCTTAAAGATAGTAACTCCGCTGTTGGGGAGCTTATACAGGGCAAATATAAATGCAGTGCTGTTAGCAAGTGCAACCCTGAAGCACATAAAGTGTAAATTAGGATCTTCTCCAGAGATATCGCTGCCACACGGGAAGCCATCCTAAATTTATGCACATATTTCATGCCCATGGCGATCTTGGGGGTCAAACTTATCTGTTAAATTAGAATATCCGTTAATTATGAACTCATCTAGGGAAGTGGTCGGCCCTATTCAAGTTTCACTTAGAAATAATAGGTCCGGTTTCGTCTCCTGTAATTGGATTCCGACCTCTGGAAGGTTGGAACGTAGACCCCTGATGTTGGAGAAGGTATTCTGGTAGTAGGGGTCTACGTTGGAAGATGGGGTTCTAGGTTTAATCGAGTTTTTGTTCTGGAGATATTTCATGTTGAGGTTTTGGGATTTGTTGAATAGGTCGGCATACTTGGTTTGAGCACTACAGAAAGGGAAAGTAAGAAAGAACAAGACAGGAAACTTTTTTTTGTATCACACGAAAAGGTTAAGCCGTAACAATTTCCCACTAGTATGGCATCGAGAGTCCCCACCAGAGACTTCTGCATGGTCCAGATCCACTCACCAAATGGCAATACAGCAGTCCCAGTACTTTGCGCCTGCTGATAGGACAGCCTCCTTGGTGATTAATCCAAGGTTCGGTTCCCTGACTATCATGCGGATAACGTCAGCCCAGACAAAACGTTAACCTCCAGCACCCTTACTAGTGACATGACCACAAGGACAGACAGAGACAGAAAAATTTCCGACATCGGAGACTACTGGGCACCAAGTACTACCGACCTTTAAGCAGTTTTTTTCTTCACCCTTTGTCAGAAAAATCACTCATTGAATGAGGACTGAATGACAAAATAGGAGAAGCGAGAGTTACTGGAGCTGCCGATAACACATCCACTATATTATCTACTCTCCATTTAAAAACAAGGAGGGAGGAGGGGAATGGGTACAAGTGACTTATTTGTATCTAAGTAGTAAGTCCGGTACTAAGTTAACAATTCAGAACACTTTTTGAATAGTCTCCCCTCCCATATTAATGGGTTGAAGTTTGTCGTTATCTATTGTTTTAATCATTAGAGTTTCACCTTATAATTAATTAAAATCCAATAAGTTACTATTATCAATTCGTAAAGTCGGCTTAATATTAATTTACATTCGAGTGTAGATAATTATTCAAGGTGTTACTGTAGGAGGTTCGTTTTCATGAGTAACTGTTTCTTTGCACTGTATTATATTTCGAATGTACTTGAACATAAGACTAACTATATTATATATAATGGTTTGATTGGCCAACAAGGAAGCAAGCATTTTCAATACAGGCAAGCTTGCAGTTATAGTATATATTAAGTATACTACTTAAATAAATCTTTAGTTTATCTACTCTAATAGAGAATAATTCCCGGCATTTTTTCTTTCATCGTTAGTTGCCGGTATTTTGTTTGTTTTTATCGTTTAACTTTGTAGCATGGTGGGACGACGGATTAGACAAAAGAATACAGACAAGACAGGAGAATACAGACAAAATACATAAATAAAACACGAAAAACAATTTAAGTAAGTTAACATAAAAAAACATTTAGGATTAGTTTTAAAAAAATACTGAACGTTTTTGTCATAGTGTTCCCTCCGCCGTCTTTTTGTCAACTGGTAGCTGGCATATCATGTCTTTCTAGAGCGTAAGATTTCTACTTCCGGATAACTTGGTCGAGTACCTGTCTATTTCTAGAATAAAAGTCGTTACGTTCAGATGTCTAAAATATTTTATTTACATTTTTTTTTGTTAAAAAAGGTATAATTTTTTTTTATAAAGTCTCAAGTTTAATTCCCGGCATTTTTTCTTTTACCGTTAGTTGCCAGCATTTTGTTTGTTTTTATCGTTTAACTTTGTAGCATGGGAGGATGGCGGATAAGACAGGACAATACAGACAAGACAGGAGAATACAGACAAACTACATGAATAAAACACGAAAAACAAGTTTAAACAAGGTAACATAAAAAACGTTTCTGAATGCTTGCGTTTTTTCTTCTATTTTGAAAGAAATAAGTATTTACGCGATATATACATGTTTAGGTAGATATATGTATCCATGTTTAGGTAGATATTTTTATATATCTTTCTTAATATAATTCTGAACTCGATTAGATAAACAGTTATTACTTTCGAAGAAAAATGTGACGTTTGTGCAGCGTACGCAGCATGTGACATTTCAGATAGGATTTCAAAGTTAAATCACACTTCCATGGTATTTTTTCATTAAACTGTTAGATGAAAGCGCAGAATATTAAACAAGGCCCCACCCTATATAAAGCATGGCCAAATAATAATGCTATTATTTCAGCATGTTTCGTACACTGTACAAGTAACAACATTTCTGGCAAGTTTAAGTTGTGAAATAATTCCGAACTCTCTATCAAATAAAAGGAAACAAGCTACCTAATCACCGTTACGTTATTATGCCAATAATACATAAAAATGGCATTGGTGTTTCAGATTTTTAACCGTTTTTAGTTATCAGAACTTCTTTTTTTATACAAAATAAACACTATAAAAACAACTTCTTTTTTAAAAAGGCAATCCTTGTTTATTAATATATTTGTATTAGAACAATATGAACAGACATTTCTGTGTTATTTTTAGTTTTACACCATTTAACTTAACGTCTAGTGCTTATGTATTTTAGGTACCGCGACATTTTAAAATAGTTTTTCTAGGTTAAATACAAGTTTCACGATATCTTTGTTATTATTATGCTGAATTCGAATATTGCATTAAAATTTTTCGCATATAAGTGGTTTTCGTTTATTAAACAGTGTACCTTTCAGATAACAAGTGGCGTGCATAGTTGTGAAACAGAAAACACGTGAAAATTCATACATTCCAAAATGATTGAATGATAATGTTAACATTGTTAACAATTTTAACATTAATTGTTTATAACAATTCACGTGACTTGTATTCCTTTTGAAATTTGGGCTTTCTAAGGTTTGACAGATTGCCAATTTGAAGGTTACATTTGGCCTTTTTCACGCACTTTTATTCAATATGGCTGCTAAAACAATTCATGAAAAAACGTAAAAAAGACCAAATTTCGCCTTAAAAAGGCCAATCTGTCAAACATCAGAAAGGCCACATTTTAAGGCATCGATTTTCGTACATTTGATCGAAAGAAAACTGTTGAAAAAATAATAAAAATAAAATTTTCTCGAGTTTTATTTCAGCCTTAGGGTCTAATATGTTTTATAGAAAAATAAATTGTTTTTTTATAATTTTCGTCTGTCAAATAATTTACGCCGCTAAACTACACATTTGTCCTTTTTCTAAATGTGCACTTCAAGTGCGTAAATTATTGTAAAGGTATCGGTGGCATTTTTTTCATATTGCAATTTGTTTTCCAAAATTAAGTGCACATTTAGAAAATGAACACCTCCAAAACAGGGGCCAAAATCATAGTTTCAAAGCAAAAGTGTGAAAAAGGCTAACATGGCAAGGATTAGAATAGCCAAATTTCAAAAAGAAGATAGAAGCTCTGATTGTCGCACATTTAATCGAATAAAAAATGTGGAAAAATAGTAAACATTGATATTTTCGCGTTTTATTTCAGCCTTAGGGTCTAATAATATGTTTTATATAAAAAAATATTTTTTTATAAATTTTAGTCCGTCAAATAATTTACGCCACTTAAATACACATTTGCTGACACCTGTATGCATGGAAAATGTTACATATTTTTTGATTAATTTCAAACGTAAAAATGTGAATTTTTCGAATACTTGCGTTTTTATTATTTTATTATTTTTCTGATAAAATTTCCTTACAAATTTTCGCGTGTTTGTGTTCTGTTTTGTTGGGTTTTTTTTACTGTATTCAATTAATTTTCAGACTAATATTACTCGGAATATAGTTTTTCATACAAAATAGAAGTTTTCGTAAATATTGAATTCCAGGATAAGAAAGCAGAATAACCCAAATTCTTTATACTTTCGCATATGTGTGTTTTTTGTTTTGTTTTTTTTTTGGGAAAATGCTCCTAACCTTATTTCCGACTTCGATTAATTGTAATAAAGTTATGACGATACAAAACACAGTTTTACTTTAATACAAAATATTAATTTTCGTGACTGAAAAATTATAAATAATCATTAAATACTGAAAAAACAATTTAACTTTTTTAAGATTTTTCAATTTTCCTATCAATATTTATTGATTGTAATTAATTCATGTATGAATGAATGTTGTCAAAATGAATGTCCCCTTTAAGTAACAATACTTTTAAAAAATCTGAATTCTTGCATATATTTGATATAAATAAGCATAACCAGTTGTGGGAGTAAAATCTTTTTCGTGCTAACCGATGTCTAGCATGATTGAAAACCGCACAATTTCACAAAAACGTATTTTTTCATTCACAAATGTCTATCCTGCAAAGAGGCTCTCTTTCTCTCTAAATCATAGACTTTCCCTTAATCTAGCAAAGAACATTGTTGCAGTTAAAGTAGAGTCCCAGGAAAATCATGATGTAGACTGCTTCAAATTAAGACATTAAATACTGCTGTTTGCAGACAATAATTCTAAGAAGGTAGGGAGACAAGACATTTCATAAACAGGACAAGAACTGCTGCTGCTCGTGAACATGAACGCAAGAAACTCGGGTGGTCAGACAATTCCAAAATAGGACAAGAACAGCTGTTGCTCTAAATCAAGAATCTCAAGCAAATCGAAATTCTGGATTGCTACAGAACAGGACAGGAATTGCTGTTGCTCGAGAACAATAATCTCTGCAAGGACAGGAGGGAAGTTATAGTATTATGAGGCAACGCGTATGCCCTGGTTCAATTCTTAATAATTCTGTGACTGTTTTTTCATATTCTCCCAACCAGGATTATGCTAAGGATCCTTTTGTTCGTATCAGTGTACAAAGGAAGACCAGCAGCGGAGCATGTACACCGCTACAATGTACATACTACCAATGAAGTTGCCATACTAATGGTTAGTGAGGAATCTTACAACATATTATTTGTCACGGAAACTGTATATATATATATATATATATATATATATATATATATATATATATATATTGATTTAAACGCTACAGGAATAGTAAAACAAAATATAGCAGCCACTCAGATGTCTTACGATGCCCTTCAGTATCCCTTAATCTTACTGGAAGGACAAGATCGATATACTTTTCACATAACGCAGGTGGTCCCTGATAATGGTCAGATCAGCCTTAACAAAAAAGTATCTGCCAAGACTTTTATGCATGCAGGATCAAGTTCAGAGAATGCCAATCTAATCATATCTTATATTACAGAGAGCATTTTCTACAGTTTCTGGGGGACATGTATCTAAGAGTGGAGATTTAGAGACATATTTACATAAGAAAAAATCAAGCAAAACTTAAGATAGATTCTTATGTTCTTCTAAGAACATAAGCCGGGAATTAACGTTGCTAAATTAGTGATTCTCCCTACTAATTTTACTGGAGGGTCACGTTATATCCATGAACGGGCAAAGGATGCCATGTCTTATGTAAGGGAATATGGCAAAGCAGATTTACATGCAATATTAAATAAGAAGAAATTAAATTCATTTGTTTGCAGAACAAGACCCACATCACAGGCAGGACTTGATTGCTAGAGTTTTTCATCAGAAACTAAATAAATTTATTGTTTTGTTGAATAATCACCAAATTTATTGTTATACCCAATGCTACATGTACACCATTGAATGGCAGAAAATGACCTACCCCATGCTCATATTTAACTGTGACTTTTAATACGATCGGGCCTGATGACATTGATAAAATTATCAGTGCCGAGCTCCCTGATCCTAAGAATGATTTTGTTCTATTTATGATTGTAAAAATCCAGATGGTCCATGATCCGCGCGGTCTGGGTAGGCCTAAATCTCCTTACATGGTTGATGAGAAATGTACCAAAAGATATCCAAACCAGTTTCTCTCGGATACTTTGACAGGTCATGATGGTTACCCAAAGTAGCGACGGCAACAGCCAGATAGTTGTGCTTTGCAGGTTAACATCAAGCGTGGAAATATAACATTGTCATTAGGAAATTCATGGATTGTACCATACTCTCCCATCTTACCAAGGATATTTAATGCACATGATAAGGTTAAATTTTGCAACAGTGTTAAATCAATTAAGTATGTATGCAACTATATTAACAAAGGAAATGACATGGCTATGTGTGATATTGCTAATGAGAATGATGAAATAAAATGTTACAGGAAAGCCAACTACATTAGCAGCAATGAGGCTGTTTAGAGGTTATTGAGCTTCCATATTAACGAAAGATAACCCCCGGTAATCCATCTTGATGTACACTTGGAAAATGGGCAAGGAATTTACACACACACACACACACACACACACACGCACACACACACGCATATATATACATATATACATATATATATATACAAATATACATAGATACATATATATACATATAAATATATATAAATATATATATATATATATATACTATGAAAATCACTGCTGCAGAGAACATTTATAGGTAAATTTTATATATTATTTAATACATTCAAATAAAACAATATCACGATGAATATAATTTCTTATTCGATAAAATAAATCAATAAATTAAGGACAAAATATACAAGGAAGTATATCACAGTTCATATATAACTTCGGTTTCTAAAATATCCGGGGTAATCTCGTTTGATATAGTGTTTCTTCAATTTTCACGCCAAACAAGACACTGTGCAACTTTGAAGTAGGGGGCTACTATCACGGACATAAGTTGTAGGGGTATTATGAAGGGAGATGTGTAGCAAGATGTCTTTTCGCAATACATTTGAACTTCTGCATGCCATTAAAGTTAGGAAAGCAGAATCCCGGCACGAATCCAAAGTCTAGTAGTTCTGGGGAACGAATCTTTTAGTAGAAGCCGTTTTAACATCTAGGTATCTCTACAGTGATGGGATTTAGCTGCATGTCAGCTTTTCCGGGGGTGTTCACGTCGAAGAAGTACAAGTGTTTGTAGTTCATCAGAGCATTCACCATTAAAGTACTTGTAGAAAAGACAGACGTATACCACATTGCGTCGACGGGACAGAGACTGAAGCCTAAATGACAGTTCAGTTGATTCAGACGTACCAGGTTGGCGACTTTTTTAACCCTGTCAAGGAGTGAGAGACAAGTATCAGATGCACCAGCCGAAATGTGACAACTGTACTTCATACATGGGCGAATGTTGGCCTCATAGAGGTACAGGATACTTTAGTCATAATAGTTTCCTTGCACGTAGAGATAGTTGAACTTCTTTGTAGCAGCCGTGGCAATGCTCTCAATGTATCTATCAAGTTCATATTCCCTGTAAACGTAAGGCCGATGAGTTTAAAGAAAATACTTTCGGACAATTTGTTCTTGGCCATTGCTAGAGGAGGTTTCTTGTAATTATTGAAGGGGACAAACTTAATCTTGGCAGCATTGAATGTGACCATCTATTTTTGTGTCCATTCGACTCCAGATTGGAGGTCATGATGTAGTGTATCTGCCATTTCATTAGATGTGTGTGATTTGTTTTCCCCTCAAGCCCGTTTTAAAGAGTGATGTCATCAGCAAATATACCCAGCCCAGAAACAATTTTATCAGGGAGGTCATTTATAAATAGCAAGATTAATAAAGGTCCAAGCATAGAACCATAAGGTACTCCCGCATTTATATCATATTATTTAGATGTACAATCGTAGAGGAAACCTATATTTTTCTTTTACTTAAGAAAGATGCAATTACGTTTATAGTCTTTCAGTGATACAATATGATCGGATTTTCCTTAGAAAACCACTCTGCCGTACCCTTTCAAAAACGTTAAATATATCGTAACCCTACCTCCCCTGGTTTGTACAGTGAACGGTATATACGTTAGAAGATTAGAGTTAGGATATCTGTTGTGAACCGGGCTTACCTAAATCCATATTGATTGCCGATCAGGCGTTTAGCAACAGCAAGGTAATTAACGAGAGCTTGATTAAGTAAGACAAATTAAGCATTTCTTGTAAAGTGTGGAGAGAACAGGATCAACCTCAGCTGAGCATTTTTAATAGTAAAGCCGGGATGAGATCGGGTGAACATGTTTTGGAAGTGTCTATGTATTTTATGATACCATGTACATTAGAAGGGGTGATTTTATAATCATATATTGTGGTGTCTGTGTGCAAAGGAAAGCCAGGGAGCGAGTGGTGTTCCGGGTCCAACGTGGGCTTTGAGAGAAACCCTTATCCCCGAGAGGTTTATGTGCCTTGATAAGTGAGCACCTCCATGTAATACAAAACTACCGCAAGTAAGTAAGCCTTCTCGCTAGCCCTGAAAACAACCTCCTGATTCTTCTCATTATTTACTACACTGTTGTAGATTTTCCTAAATAATGGGTTCCTAATTTCTTTGCTTCGGTGCGTTTTCTGGTGGTGTCTTTGCTGTCCCTATGTCTCGCTTACAATTATTTATAGCTTATATATACTTCTGTCTTATTGAACTGGACATATATCGATTGAATATGCAGTACGCATGCTGCCCTTGCGTAATATTGTTGTGTTTACTGTTGTGTTATAAATATATTTATATTTTTTTAAAAATTAATTGTCAATATTTAAAGTACATTAAATTCGATAAAAAAACCCGGGATAATGAAGACATAGGGATGAATATGAGCAATAAACTAGCATAAGTTTCTTTACACTATTTAATTTTCAAAATCACAAAATGTAGTAAATAAAATAGGACAAACACGAAATATTAAGAAAAGGTTACTTAATATACAACTTGGACGAATGCTAAATATTATTGTAAATTTATTGCTGCATTAAATTATTATGAACTCATTCTGCTTAATGATTCATGTAAAGTTAATATTATGAAAATCAAGTATTCTAAAAATTAACGTGCACTACAAATAGATTAAATACACCAGGTTGAATGAAATCAGTCTAAAAGGGCGGTTGGATATTATTCTTATTGTTACAATTGAGAATGATGTGTTGGAATATTCTTTTCTAAGTTTTTTTTTAATCTTTGAATAAGGATCCGCTCAATTATCTAACATATAAAATACTGATTGTGCACAGTTTTTCATTAATTTAAAATTAATGGCACCCTCAAATAAATAGAGAAGCCCTGGTGCATAATGTTTATATACACTTTAGAATTTTAATTATTAATTAATGTTTGCTTAGTACGTGGCGACAGTCTCCGCGAGATGTACTATGGTTCTTATCAAATTTCAATAGAATGACAATTTGTGATAATATATCTAAATAATTCTACCACATAATATAATGTTATTCACTTACAGTTGTTTAACGTATAAGGTATTATGAATCATTTACCGAATTTTGTATTAATATCCTATTTCACTTGTGGTAATTTATGCGAAAAGTAAGAGAAGCAACTTATTGTAGACAAGCGAGGAAAATGACTACTTTCTTCGATTATTAATTTTAGCAATTTAAAAAGATAAATACGTTTTATTGGAGCAGGTTCTAATAAATGTGGTAATATCTTTTTAATAGACGTATGTGATAAATTATATGTAAACAGATATAAAACGGTCATTGATAATATTGAAATGAACTTTATGTATATATATATATATATATATATCACTTCTTCATTTAGTCACATAAAATTAATATACGAAAGTATAAATTTATGCGTAAACTTTAAGTATTTACTTCAAAAGTGCTCAATACGAAGGTAGAGCTAGTTAGTACGTTATAAAATATATATGGCGATTACGCTACACTGAATATTCCGCGTTTCATCCACTCTAGGACTCTTCAGGCTTATGCGTTGATGAAACGCGGAATATTCAGTGTAGCTTAATCGCCATATATATAATATAACTTTATATATATATATATATATATATATATATATATATATATATATATGTATATATATATATCACTTATATAAACAAATACACATTCGACAGGATGTGTGTGGCTGTGTATTTCTCACTCTCTCTATTAGACACACATCTACTTATCCAAAGATAATCTCACAGACAACCGCGCACTAGGTATATATATATATATATATATATATATATATATATGTATATATATATATATATATATATATATATATATATATATATGTGTGTGGGGGGGGGATGTCTATGTGTGTTGGTGTGTGTTTTATAATTGTAGATATGTATGCGGATGTTAGCACACCACTGTTTACTTTATATCGGATACTCTTTAGATTTTTTTTTTCTCTTAGATATTTTAAATCCTAAAAATAACATAATCTATTGAAATACAAAATCTATAACCTGATTATGATATTGATTTTTAATAAGTGCATATACAAATAGATGGATTTATATATATATATATATATATATATATATATATATATATATATATACATATATATACCTATTCATATATCTATATCTATATAAATATGTATATATATACATATATATATATATATATATATATATATATATAAACTGATTTCGAAAGCAATTGCAACAACAGATAGACAAATTATATATAAAAGAACCCGCACAAAGAAAAATAGCTTGAGAGAATATGGTTAGTGTCTTTATCAGATAAACAAGTCTCAATTATTAGTGAGGATGCTGGAAGAGAATGGTGTATGAAATCAAAAGTTTAACAAAGAAACATTTAAAGAAACCAAATATTAAAATTAAATATGAACTAAGAATATTTTTTTCCAAATCTGTTTTAATATACATTCTTCGATTTACGTTTTTATATTTTTGTATACTGCCCAACATCTTGAAAAATACGTATCCAAATAATTTTTATGTGCGACGTAGTGTCAGAAGGAAATATTTGCCTCGCACACTCAAACACCTACCCAAACACATATCTAAAAAATATATTAAATAGATTATAAACAAAATAATTAATATAAAATTAAAATATATACTTAATTATACATGTGAGTTTTTTATATATTGATATATTTATTTCTTCAAAATCTATTATTTATTACACTTATCTAATACATACACACACTCATATATATATATATATATATATATATATATATATATATGTAGCCATCAACACACATACATTATATATATATATATATACACATTTATGTACATGTATATTTAAATACTGTTTAAATACATAGGCGAATAACAAAAAATTATTTTAGATAGTTGAATCGATATATAATTTTAGCTATAGATTATTCTTATAAGTGAATGCGTTTCTGAAAATGAACACACACATTTGTGTATTTTGAAATGTAACCTGTTATATGTACACGGGCGTACGATTTTTTGGGACGATAGTTTAAAGAAAAAATGTCATTAAGTATATTATTGGCATTAGACAAAATATGCATGAAACTGTGGTCGTATTCTAAACTGACTAGTATAAAACCTCTTCTGTTTAAAACCTGGTATTCTCGATATTTTCGTATCTCAATCATATGCCAAGCGTATGTTTACAGATAGTTTCCATTTATCAATGTTTTACCGTTTTGTAGAAGACACATCTGCTATATTATGTCAATTCTTTCTTGACAATGTGTTTTTACCCATGTTGCATTTTTTCTTGCGATATGGGATAGTAGTCTCGAGTTAATGTCAGTTCGGAAGAAGTTTTTTTTTGTAATATAAATAATTACCGTCAATTACATTATATTAATATTTTTTTAAATTTTATTGTAGCTAACTACCAAATATAATCATTATGTTTAAAATTAGTGCTTGATAAATGTATATCATTTGTCAAGGTCAGATATGTATCTTAGAGTTTATTTATGAGTTGTAAGTCATATTTTGTTCTGTAATAGTTTATCGTATTGTGCCTTTAATTATCTGTATGTTTATATTTTTTTTTATAAATAGACGTGTAGTTTTCTAAAGCAAATTCTATTTACTTTTTCATTAATAACAACTAGTAGGGCCTCTGGAAATTCCACAGTGGACTATTTCATATGTAATGTATTGATGTTGTCCAAGAAGAAATATAATGCTTGATTGCAGACTTTTAAAATTCGACACATGTATATATCGACTGTCTAATGGTAAACCTACTCTCCTCTTGGCTTTTACAATTAAAATCTTCTCTGATTGGCGACTGCCAGTTGCGTTTTATGAGGGAGTCGTGGTGAAGGAGGAGCATAGCACTAGGGGAGGGCTTGAAGGTAGAGGGTATAATATTAGTCCAGGGCAAAGCGAAAACATAGGCTAATAAACAACTGCCAAGTTAAAATAATACCAATACCCCCCCCGCTGCTACAGCCTGACCACATGGGATCGTACTTCCACCTTCTTCCTCAACCCATTCACCTTATACTTACTTTTTTCAGGACACGTTCCTGTAAATATCCTACAACTTACATCCATAAAAGGTACACCCCACCTTCTTCCAAATATTAAACGCCACCCGAATCTTATAAAAATGAATGTAATCTTGAAATATATTCCAATATCGTACTTTTTTGATCTGATTAAGTTGTTTGCTTGAATTAGACCTCTACTGAAACATGTAAGCCCGTGTGTTTCCAATATGTGTATAATAAACAGACTATATATCAGCTTTGTACTGCATTGATCACACTTTAATAAGTAGGCGGGTTTCATTTGATTTACTTCTAAAATCTAATCTATACAAATAATACACGCACGCACAGTCACACACACCCAGGCACCTACACACACACACACACACACACACACACATATATATATATATATATATGTATATATATATATGTATATATATATTGCATGTATATTGTTGATTGTTAAGCATACTTTCAGATTGCTTCCGCCATACAGTCAATACATGTTAATGTATACATTGCTTAAATATTCTTCTTCAGTTTTATTTCCACATATATGCACACGATGCATTTGCACTTGTTGATCTCTAATTTAAAATACAATGCCGAAATGAAAACAATAGATCAGTATATTACGCGCTCATTCTCCACGGTAATTTACACCGGAACGTTCGTTCATTTTACGGTACCAAATCGATTGTAATAAAGGAAATAAACAAATGTGAGAAAAACACCAGTCACTGTTTCTTTGTTTTCAGGTGTTATATTTTATAAATGAACTAATACAGAAAAAAAGCATAACACATTAAACATCTTGAATACGATCTGCTACATCGGTTATGGATTTACATAGATCCAATTAGTAACATTCATAAGTATTGTTGAACCAAGCGTATGTTTGTGTTTATTTTAGCGTTATATGTTAAGACACTTTACACGTGTTGCATATCCCCTCGCACCTAATAATCCTATAAAAACGTATGAATTAACTTGATTGCAATGCCAACCACATTAGTGTTTTCGGAAATAATACGAATAAGCTTGACGCATAACCAATTCGATTAATTGTTTAGTAATTACATAATCGTGGGATTTTTCCCCACTAAATATTCTATTCTAGTGATAAAAGAGTCAATCGTGTTTACACAGATACCTAAAGCGGACAAATAATACATAATTCGATATTTTTTAATAATAATACATAATTCGATATTTTTAATAATTTTTTTAATAATAATACATAATTCGATATTTTCCCCACTAAATATTCTATTCTAGTGATAAAAGAGTCAATCGTGTTTACACAGATACCTAAAGCGGACAAATAATACATAATATAAACAATGTTTAAGGCGTGGGAGTCTACAAATATTCCAAGAAACTGGAACCATACGAGAGTAACAACCGGAAATAATATATTAATTACAACTGAGTCCAACACAAAGTTTTTGGTTGTTCTTAAACTACTATTTCTCACTAGAATACTACTACGTGGTGTGCATGATAGATTAGGAACTATCATTCGACACACAATTGGTATAAACCACTAAACACACGTAAACGTATAAAATTCACGAGGAGTTACTACGGAACCATATGTAGATCGACTGTATATCAATGAACAAGGAGAGCGCTAAGGCAGGATTTTTCTGAAATGCCTAATATGTATATATATATATATATATATATATGTATAATCTTAAATGCTTAGTATATATATATATATATATATATATTTAATGCCCAGCACATATATTTTTCTCTTAAACGCCTAGTATATATATATATATATATATATATATATATATATATATATATATATATATATATATATATATATATAAACTTGTTGAGTTAGGAGACGTCAGTAAATTCAATTCGAAAAGAAGAGACTTATTGACATAATATAAAGCTCAACAAATCTCAATTGAGCTGATATAAGAGAAAATGAGAGTGGCAAATGAGTCATATATATATATATATATATTATATACATTATATATGTGTGTATATATTCGTATATAAATATATATATAATTATATATATATAAGTATTTATATATATATATCCTGGTATATATAGAATGATTCATTTATTAAATAATAGTATAAATACATTTAGTTGGGGATAGAGCATACTCTTTAGAGTGAGGTATTTCGAAGCCATATTCTTCTCATCAGAAGTATAGAGAATATGCGCGCTATCACAATCGGGATGTGACGTATTGGGATACATCAGGACCGGAATAAATCAATAAATATATTGACGGTGTTTGGGGAACTATATTGGACTATATATAAAGGACTATATATGAAGGGGGTGCTTATTATATTAAGTGTAAAGTAAAAAGATATATAGGGTTTCTACCATAGTCTCAAGGAATGTAAGTAGGTTATGTACTTAAACTCAAGAGGAATGTGTAGGTGTGGTTAGGTTGAGGTTCTATTTTATGCGTATGTAAGATGTATAGTGGTTATGCCGGAGGTTACGCTAAAAGGTATTCTATCAACAGAGAAAACCGAGATAACAACCGCACTTAGAAACGTTGTATGCTTTCAGGCGTTATATTATGATGATGCTTTAAAGCGAGAGAGTTTATGCGAAGTAATATTAATCAAAAGTGACGGTTATCATAACATTACTTATAAAAGAACTATGGCGTATAGCGTGATGTTATGAGATTAATGAAAGTTGGGGTGTGGGTTACACGGAGCTTCGTGTACTAAGGTTTTAATTCAGTAATATAAGGGAAGGTCCGAAATGGATTAAAGGAGTAAAATACGCGGGGATATTGTGTGGGCAATTGTTAGAATATAATAATTTTCAGAGGATAATATATAGTAATAGTTTTAAGCTCTCCCTCGTATATTACCTATTTAATTCACCTTCGCACGTTCACTATATATTGCTAAATTTAAACCTTAGTACACGACACCCCCATGTAATCTATCCCACAAATTAATTAATCTCATAACATCAGGCTATAAGCCATAGTCCTCTTATAAATAATGTTGGATACGCAATCTATTAATGAAGCTAAAATAATTTGTAATCATCATGTCTTTATTAATTTACATTCATGTTTCTGTTTTCTTATGAGAAGATCGGATTTATTTCATTATTAACTGACTTTGGTTTAAGAGTAGATTCTACAACCTGCATAATTGCAAAAAGGTGATGTGAAAACATTCTAGCACACAGAATAAAGTTGGACTAAGCTATACATGGCTCTGAAAGAATTTTTTTACGAAACCTCTAAAAAAGTCACAAGAAAGATATGAACTTTTAACTGGTAAACAATTATACAAGAAAAATGGGTAAAATTCGTTCTCGGTTATCGCTTCTTCAGTTAGGACAAAACACTTTGCTATGACCTTGTGTCTGCTGTGGAAAAACATCAGATTTTACTTCAACAAAGAAGTGTGATTTTATTTATTCGACCTCAACATGTTCGTAGTGTCGATCTTTTGGACAGAAAAAACTGCAGGAAATAGCGTAAATTACTTTCATAGGTTCAATGTCCCATGTATTTCCTACATCATCTTATAATACACTGCGTATCAAATTATTAATTAGATAACATTTTTTTACCAGTTTCAGAAACTTACCGATAGTTTCGTATCAAAAGCTTCAGAAACATTTGCAATGCTGAGCTTCGCATACTGTGAATAGTTCGTACTGTTCCGCGCAATGTAAACAACTTTCTATCGTAATTGCTGAATCCACTGTATTTGGGGTGTGTCAAATTATTAACAAAGCAGTCTGTCTCGTCAATAAAATGGGGTATAAAGGTTGATTGACTGGTTCTGTAAACGGTCCTATTACAGAACAGCCAGCAAAAGGTAACATTACACTCGAAATATCGGAAATGATAGGAAGGTAGCATCCAACTGGGAAGAACATTTTCAAGGACCCTACAAAGCTAAGCGAACTGATAAAGCTGAATCTAAAGTTGTTTCACGCCGTTTTCTACTTCAAATTAAACGCGAAGTTGTTAAGCACCCTGGGCAGACAAGTCGAGACATCTTTCACCAAGCCGGATTAGAAATTCCTTAATAAGCGTTCGATGTCGCTTTCTAAAATAAGTGGCAAATCTGTGAAGCCTGTGACAAAGCCTCCATTAAATAAACCTCACAAAAAAAAACGATTGAAATGGGAAAAGGACAACATGAAAATGGAATTTTCCAAAGTATTGTTCACAGATGAAGTGCGTGTCACTCTTGATCGCCCAGATGTCTGGAGCAAGGGATGGATCTTAGCTGGACGACATCGTCATCAGCGTGTAAGGCGCAAACAAGGTGGTGGTGGAATAATGATTTGGGCTGGGATGATCGGAAGTACTTAAGTTGGCCCATGGAGAGGCATAGGAGGCGTAAAAATGACGTGAAATGTTTACACAGCTTTTCTGAAGAAGCACTTTGAACCATGGCTGAAGAAGCGAAGGTCGGCATCAGAAAAAACATTATTTTTATGGATCATTATACTCCCTCCCATGCACCAAACAAAACCAACGAGTATTCGAAACAACTGGGGTTCTCTGGGCTACGGAAGAATGAGTGGCCTTAAAATATATCAGATTTGTACCCATTTGAGAACCTTTAGAGTATCATGAAGCGACGTCTCTATGCATATGGCCATCAATGTAAGAACAAAGATGAGATGTGAGATGCTCTCCTAGTGGTATCCCGAAGAATAACTATTGAGTAATTACAAATTTTACGCATTCGCTAAAATCCACCTCACGTGTTCCTTTGTTTACACAGCCGTTTTGCGGATGTGACGTCCGACATATATTTTTAGAATGTCTCGGTGACCCAAACTGTATAAAATGAAACTTAGTTTAAAAAGTTGTATTCAAAGGGTATTTTCTTGAACTTAATAGACTGTTTTATAATATTTTTAACTGTTTTCCCCATTAATATGTTTATGAAGGTTTACCAAACTTTTATAATAAAAGTTAGGTATATATCAATATCGAAATTTTAAAATTAAATTTAGTTTATTTAAAAAAAACGAAGTGTTTTTTTAATTGTATTATAAACTTTATTTGATCTTCTGAACAAACTTTTATATACATAATATAGTTTATCATTTTATAAGTGATATATGGAGAAAAACAAATATCTCGAAATGAAAAACCACCTCGCGTTTTTTTTTAAACAGAACTAACTTTAATTTAAAGATTTCGATGTTTTGAAAACAGTCCATAACATATATTTTTATAGCAAAATGCAGGATCGGATTTTGCATATAAAAGTATTTAATGAAACTACAAGTAAGTCAAAGATCTTACTTGGTTAAAAAAAGGGTGAGGTAAGGGAACAGGAGGCAAAAGAAAAAGAATAAAAAGAGTTAACATGAATGGATAGTCCGGTGAAGGGGAAATATCCAAAAATGGTAAAATCCAAAACGGTCGAATTTAAAATTTCAATCCACTGGGTAAATTCCAAATGGTCCAAAATCATTCAAAAGGCAAAGTTCCTTGGAAAAAAGCGTAAATAGAAATGAATTCCAAATCATTAAAAGAAAAGTACTAGAGATAATATTTGAAACACGTCTGCCAAGGCTGGATGAATAAAAAAAAAACTAAGACTATCCACTTATCTTGTGCTTCCTTTTTTAAAATTAAATATGTTTTTAACTCTTTTTCAATATGTCTGTTAACATATTTTATTAATCATTTGTTCATATTATAAACTCTATTTCCTTTTAGGTTTTATTGAGCTTTTTATATCTGGCTGAGTTTATTTTACTTGTAAATATTAACCCTTTAATATTTATAATATATTTTAAGTTTACCATTTTGATTACCTTAGTAAACTTATTGTAACTTTTATTATATATATATATATATATATATATATATATATATATATATATATATATATATAAATTTGTATATTTTCCGGCAAAATATTATAAAAACGCAATGGTCATAATTACTAATATATATGCCAAAACATTCTAGCTTCATTACTCTCAAGCACCAGCCATATACCGCAATTGTGAGAATCCTTACCTTACGCGGGTTTCGATCCGAGCTTGAGGATGTTGCCTGTCTAGCCGTATTGATGAGCTGCGAAACCGTACTGTACGTGGATGACTATATATATATATATATGTATATATATATATATATATATATGTGTGTGTGTGTGTGTGTGTGTGTGTGTGTGTATATATATTTAGACAAACCGAATAAAGAAAATGTATTTGTCTTTTAATTACATATCTCTGAAGACTATTTTAAAGTAATGCGGGCGATTTGATAGCTTTTTTATTAAATGTTATATGTTATATGAAAAAAAACAAGAAGTTTTGTTCGTTAACACCATGATGAGTCTATACTATAACCAAAAAACTTCACGATATGAAAATTATAGCAGGATGAGAGGTTCACTGTGTTTATCACTGTTGCAATTACACAGATTTAAGCCGCAAGGCAAAACGGCAATTGTGTTTGTAGGCATAGCGATTACTCAAATCTGTACTTGTTATGAATGAACTTACCTCTAAGGGACAGCCTGAAGGCGAATGAAACTGTACCGAGTGTCACGAACTCATTTCTTGCTCGACATGTTCTAAATAGGAATGAATGTTTTCGTTTTATCTATTTTTTAACCAGCTATCAGGACTGGTTCGGATTTATTGGAGTTATTGATAATCCGCATATATATATATATATATATATATATATATATATATATATATATATATATATATATATATATTAGCCTTATTTAATAAATTAATAACAAATACACGAATTGAATAAAACTGAAACGTTATAATATAATAAGGTACATGTCATAATCAAACACGTTATAAAACGGGTTTAATTAAGACATGTGATACTGTGTAGAAGTTTATAGCTTTTTAGACGTGGTATAGTTGTTAAAAAGACTATATATAATACCGGATCTATACCACAAAATTATTTTTATGACGCTTCAAAATTTTCATACGTTTAAATTCTACACGAAATGATTTATTCAATGATGTTATTTGTATTAAGTAGACACCCTAAAATACCAAGCTCTAAATCGCTCATCCGTTTCGGAGTTCCTCTAGGCATAAATGATGTGCACATGTGATTTTATACATCTGGATTGCTACGAAAATGTTTTCCCGATAGTGTCATTATAATCATTAATATATTTGAGGAAATACAGTGTTTACGTACAAATAATCTCATGAATTCTTTTTTATTAGAATTATAAATATATATTAGTAAAAAAAATCAATTAAACATTCTGATGTTTATGCGAAGCTGATATATAATTGTAGCAGCCTATCAACTAAACTAGAAAAAATAATTTAGCGCCCACATTTTAAATGAACTTTTATATTATTTTAATGTTATTGTAATCGAGTATGGAAAATTAGTATCGGTTTTATCCGAATAAGGTAGCCTTTACATAAATTATATCCTCCTTTATTAACGATTGCTGGAGTCCTATCCACTAAAATATCAAAGTGTAA
>NC_136489.1:83415187-83487687 GCF_053919585.1 Euprymna scolopes
AAAGAAATTTAATTTTATTTTTTCATTAATTTCTTTCTGTGCAAAGCAATTCTTTCAAACTTACTCTGTTTCCAAAATGTTTTTATTTTATTCCCCTCCCCCTTCATTCATTTTCCTCCGCATCCTGGCAAGATTACTGTACACATAGATTCGAAAAAATAGTCAAAAACAAATATATAAATAAATGTTATCCAAGGCAAGATAAGTTACTTTTCTACCTAACTGGATATCTTTTTTGTGTTTTTATTCAATGTAATATATTTATTCAGCGCGAAAAACATACAGTGTTTACCGATGTGTTGGAAAATTCAAGATGGCGTCTCACACCCTCTTTAACACCGTAAGTTTGGGAAAAGGTGTTATAAATAAAAAACTATACAAAATACTATTAAAAACCCGCCGAATATATGTCAACCTATGTCACGGTAACATATATTGAGCGAGTTTTTAACAGTATTTTAACAGGGCACATCGTAAAAACTGACCCATTAATTTTCCTGAAGTAAAAACTATATAGTTTTTAAACTTTTAAAACTGTACATTATAAAAAGAAAACTGTTCGAGTGATTTTTTTTTTATTTTACATGGGTGTCACCACTTATCAAGGCCCAGAGGCCACTCAAGGATAAGGGTTAATAGGTATACATTAGTCATTGTGATTTTAGCATAGTAAACAGTGGGAATTTTGTAACTTGGATTACTTGAAAAAGAAAACTGTTCGAATGATTGAAAATGAAAACAAAATAACAATGTAAATATATTGATAAGAAAAAAACAAAAACAAACGAAGTTTCCGTTTCAGGAACCCGAGTTTAATTTTATGTCGTAATCATTCAACTCGTTAGCGGTTTTATTCAGCGATTAGGGATAACCATACGACATATCTAATTACCAAAGCGATTTTTAAAAAAAAAATTTTTTTTATTAAAACTAAACCTGTTTAGTTTTAATGAACCAATTTTTTTAAAGCCAACACTTTAGTTATTTTGAGAGCGTGCAACTGCACCCGAAAGGTTGATTAGGAAACTCCAAATCCTTTTATGACTCGAAAAAAAAAGGGCTTTTTATCGGCTTAAATGATAAACTAATGTTAAATATTAGTATTTGCCATCGATTCTGAAATAAAATGAAATCCTGACATTGTGATCATTTTTGCAGGTGTTATGTGCCAAATATTGAAATAAGAATGTTTAAATTCAATTATTGTAATTTAAGTCTTTAATTTTAAAGTCGATTTTATTTATAAAATATCTTTTTAGAAATCAATCTCAAAAACAATCTGAACAATAAATCTCTTTTGTTATGGCTAAGTTTTTGTCAAGGGTAGAAATTATAATAGAGAAGTATTCATCCCTGATGACATTTTACCGATTTCCTGGTTTACAGGTATTCTTGCTAAATTTCTTCGAAAGAATTGACATAAACAATACTTCAACTAAATACGTATATTTCATGCAATAATGACTTTTATTTCTTCTGACTTTTCCTAAACTAAACATAAAACATCGGTTAGGGTTACTTTAACATTCTGTAAAAGTACCTTCCGTTTTTGTTTTTTTTGTTTTTTTTTTGTACTTCTGCAGAGAAGGTAAAAAACCGATAAAAACTGGATATATTTTTCGTGTTTTTATTCAATTTAACATGTTTATTCAGCTCGAAAAGAATACAGTGTTTACCGATGTGTTGGAAAATTCAAGATGGCGTCTCACACATTCTTTAACACCGTAAGTTTGGGAAAAGGTGTTATAAATAAAAAACTATACAAAATACTATTAAAAACCCGCCGAATATATGTCAACCTATGTCACGGTAACATATATTGAGCGAGTTTTTAACAGTATTTTTACCGTTTTTTTATTTATTACACCTTTTTCCAAACTTACCGTGTTAAAGAGAGAATCGGCCGCCATCTTGAATTTTCCAATACATCGGTAAACACTGTATGCTTTTCGAGCTGATTAAACATGTTAAATTGAATAAAAACACGAAAAATTTGCCTTTGATAACATTTATTTGTTATATATTTGTTTTTTGGCAACTTATTCGAATCTAATTTAAGACCACGAGTGAAATGAGAAAAAGAAGTCAGCGGGTTTGGTTGCCATAACAACGTGACGGTAGTGAACGTGTGTGTGTGCGTGTGTGCGCGTATTTCGTGTAGTTTAGTTTCGCATAATAGTTTCGTATTTTTTTAATTTGTAAATAACAAGTTATTAAAAAATTAAACTATATATCTATCTATATCTATCTATATATCTATAAAAACAGAGATGTGTGTGCCACAGACGATTTCTGATTGGTTAATCCAATAATCACATCTCCTAAAAAACAATCGTTTCTACGCTCTTACCTTTACCATAAAATATTATGGCTTTATTTATTGTCCATCTTGGAAGGGTTTAATTTTTTAATAACTTGCCTTTGATAACATTTATTTGTTATATATTTGTTTTTTGGCAACTTATTCGAATCTAATTTAAGACCACGAGTGAAATTAGAAAAAGAAGTCAGCGGGTTTGGTTGCCATAACAACGTGACGGTAGTGAACGTGTGTGTGTGCGTGTGTGCGCGTATTTCGTGTAGTTTAGTTTCGCATAATAGTTTCGTATTTTTGTAATTTGTAAATAACAAGTTATTAAAAAATTAAACCCTTCCAAGATGGACAATAAATAAAGCCATAATATTTTATGGTAAAGGTAAGAGCGTAGAAACGATTGTTTTTTAGGAGATGTGATTATTGGATTAACCAATCAGAAATCGTCTGTGGCACACACATCTCTGTTTTTATAGATATATAGAAGAAGATATAGATAGATAGATAGATAGATAGAAGATAGATAGATAGATAGATAGAAGATATATATATATATATATATAATATATATACACACATATATATATAACCTATAACTAAATTTATATACACACATATATATATATATATATATATATATATTAATACAGATATATACATGATGATTGCTACATTTTCCAGATGATCGCCGTCACATCGATTTCTCCCAATCTTGTAGTCCATGCAATCTCAGAAGAGTCTGCACTCCCGCCGCAGATTTTCAAATCTTGAAGCAGATGTGACTTACAAATTGAGCAATTTCCAATGAGTTGACTTTCTCTGAAGTTTGAAGTATATTCCTATGAACAATCTCATGTCTTCTCAAAACCAGCAGTAGACTTGCAAACTTTGCTGCATATGAAACAGATCGTTTGGTTCGGACTAATATGTGCAAAGTTGACCTGAACAGGAGTTTTTGCGACTTAAATTGGTGTACGTATCCATCTTTTAACAAAAGAACTCGTTTACAAGTGTCGCATTTCCAGCTCTATATGTCATAGTTACAATCATAAATTAAACTTTTGCGAAGTTCTCGCTTCATATTGCGGTGTGCCTGCATTCTTTTCTCTAAAGCATCATAAATTTCACGTACAAGCTGTCGCCAATGCCTCATGCAGAGTACCTTCTTCCCATGCGTCGATGTCTATTTGTAAGACTTTCAAATTTTTCTTTGTAGAGTCCCTGAATCTTCCTAGGCTTCTGTTGAGGACGCTTGCCATTTTCCAGCACCTCGTAAAATATTGGTTTTGGCACCTTACACTCTTTTATTCGAACCAGGCTGCCCACCCAAAGCATGTAAGATCTTATTACAAGAGTCTGAACACTAGAGTAACATGCTCTCACAAGGAATTCAGCACTGGGTACTTGTGCTTGCTACTGGATGTTTAAGATACGTCTCAAGCATTTTTGTTCAAAGTGTGCAAGCCATTTTATGTGTATTTGATGCAATGTCCATATCTCCGATGAATACAACAGTGTGGTTAGTACACAGGTCTTGTAAACGCAGATCCTAATCCTGTCTGTGATGCCGCGATCAGACCACACTCAATTCTTCAAACTTTCCAAAAGCTATATATAAGTACACACATGCGCGCATGCGTAATAAATGCATACATTCACATAAAGGCATACATTTATACATGCTCACACACATACTTACATACATACTCACACACATACACACTCACATACATACATGCATCCATACATACTCACATACATACATGCCTCCATATATACTCACATACATGCATACATAATACATAAATACATACATACGCACATACACACAGGATGACTGACTCTCCAATCGATTAAAACTCACGAGTTTTGTCACAACAACGTAGTTGATCAAAAATATGCACAGACGACTTTTATGGTGCTGAAGGCTTTGTGCGAAATCAAACGCACATTTTCTTAAACAACTGGTAAACTTTGTCGGTCTAATTTCTGATATATGTCATGGCACACAGTAAAACTCTACTTTATATACAAGATTCCTATCACAGACATATGTTTTAAATAGGCTGTCGGTAAAATTCTTCCAGTTGATTAAATGCGCCTCAATGTACAAACAGAGGGATTTTACGTCTTGATGCCGTATATAAAGCGCCTAGCCTTCATAAATTGTTACTCATCGCATTCAGTGTTGTTTTTATAATAAATATATGTGTTGACGGTAAATTTGCAATTACTGCCGGCATGCACTGTCTCTTCTTTTTATTTCGACATAACGCGAGGAAGGTTGGTGTAAAGTAATTTTGATATGCTTTATTCAGTATAAATTTATTTTGTAATATATCGCTATTATTTAATTTCCTGCAGTTGGCCGTACATTTTCCTATTTAAAGCGATGAATTAATTTTCAAATCTAACAGAATATTAACGCCTGTTTCATTGTTTTACTCGTCTGCATGTAAATGTCATTATCTGTTTAGATTCATTATGAAATGACATCTTATTAACGTGCTTCACTACAGTATCAACCGTGCACATTTTTAGATTTATCCTTCGGAATTCTCTTTTATTATGTATCTTTCTTTTCGAGTTTTCCTATCCTTTAACGAAAAGGGTTTTTCCATAGTTACGTTAAGATTTATATTAGCAATACGTCATATGCGTCATATCACTATTTGTTTTGCAAGCATAAGTTCTATTAAATTTATACCATAATTTACAAATGCACGTGGCTTTATATATAATTGATTTTATGATTAATTCCTGGCGAAGCCCGTATTTTGGTTGAAAGAGCTTATGCACATGTATTCGAAATACAGTAAGGGTTTTAATATATGTCCAACAAAAAAATAACGTGCAGATAAATCATGGATACAACATAAATCGATAAGGAATAGAAATACCATAAATAGGAGATGCACGGCTGTGGAACTCTCTGCCGCTTGGCTGCCCCCCCCCACCGAATTCTACTTGGATCTCTTCAAGTCCAACACAAACAAATTCCTGATGAACCGCCCCCTTAAGTAATGACACCTATCAAATTCCCAATACTAACTATTACAACGATGCTATCCCACTGATTAGTGTACACACAATAACCCTTATCTCCGAGTGGCTCCTGGGCCTTGATAAGCGGTGACCCCAATGAAAAAACAAGACTACAAAACAGGGAAATTCAGCTTTTTTTTTTGTAAATTTCATATTAATTAAATATTTCTGAATGTATTATTTTATGCATATTTATTCCTCCGAATTTATATTTTATCAATGCAAAAACTATATGTTTGCAATTCTATAAATTACCTGTTTCTCATTCGCATTTTGCGAAATAATATGGGTCAATATTTACGGCATATTAAAAAATAAGCAGATATGTAATCTTTAAATAAGGCAAATGGAAAAAAAGATGTATTCAATATGAAAATTGGAGAGAAAGTACAAAATAAATGGTAAGTCCAGACTAGGCCTCTTAAATAAAGATTGCCTAAGGGTACTCTCGCCCGTTGGATATATAGTTAACATTAAAACTTTCTCTCCTAAATCAACTAAAATAGAATGTATTACAAAAAAAAATAACAATACACATTGCACAAAAAGAAAACAATCAACCATTAATTTTTCTTGAGATCTATTTAATAAATGACAACAACTTATATATACATATATATATATATATATATATTTATATATATATATATATATATTTCTTCAATAATACCACTACACATTTATACAGCCTCATCAAATAGATGTTGTTCAAACAATTACAACAGGACCCGACACTCAACTCAACTTATATTCCTTGCTCACATCCACTCGGATTAACCGCACCCTCACATATCAAGGAAACACACCTTGCAATAGACCCAGATGTCTAATATGTGGCACCAACATCCATCTAAAACTCTCCACTCTAAATTGTAATAGCTCAAATGTAATATATCTGTTATACTGCACCGAATGCAAAAAAGGCAATTACGTGGGGCGAACAGGTCTGGAGTTCCGCCTACGCCTTAATAACCACAAACATACCATTAGAGACAAATCTAAATATTGTCCACTATAATTTACCTAACCACACAATAGACAACATCAGATACATCTTCATAGCATACGGTTTTATTGTACAACACCAGAGACGAAAACATGAAAAAAAAATATTCTGAAACTCAACACACTTCAGGCCTTAACAAAACCCTAGGACTACTTAATGACTACAATTTTTATAACAACAATGATTTTCCATAAACATTTTCCTTAGGACTGAAATGCACGATGAGATGGTGTAAACTATTTTTCTCTTGTTAACTCCTTCCGAAACGATCATATTTTCCCTAATTTTTTCTTGCTTTATACTCTCATACCCATTTGTCTATGTATGTGTATATGTATGGGTATTATGTACGCATATATGTATGTATTTATGCGAGGCTTAGGGTATATGTACCTAAAAGTGTATGTACACGTCAGTATATGTGTATATATATATATGTATGCGTCTGTATATATATATATATATATATATATATATATATATATATATATATATATATATATATATATATATATATATATGAGTGTGGATATATGTGTATGTGTTTGCATGTGTGTGTGTGTATTTTGAAAACATTTTCTTTAAGGGTTAATTTTCTTCATATTACCGTATATATATATATATATATATATATATATTAGGCACCGCCAAAACTGGGGGGGCAGGTCAGTACTTTTTGACGGACCGTCTTTTTAAAAATCTACCAAAAATCAGGTAATTATCCGATCAATACGAAATTTTCAGCGATTATTAGGAGAAGAATGAACTTTATAACAGTGTACTTATTTTTCATAAACGATATTTATATATATATATTTTTTTGCTTACAAAACCCCCCCTTGTTTTGAAGTGGGAACAAATATGCTTAAAATAATCATCTGAAACTGAACAAAACATATTGTGTTGTTGTAAGGGACAGAATTATAGATTTAAAAAAAAAAAAAAAAAAAGTGTTTGCATACCTTATTTTGACGTCTGAATATCAGAACTTCGATTGTGTTTAATTATCCCGCTTTTGAGTTTTGAAGTGTGAAATTCGGTGAATATGTTAAGTAAAATAATTAATTTAAGTTAAGCAAAACAAAAAAAATTTTTTTTTATATTTATACGAAAAAAGCCATTTTAAAATTTTTGATAAATAAATTAACAATTTTTTTTTAGCGAGCCGAATAATGCATGACCATTATTAAACAGAGCATGCTTTGAATAATCGATACAAAAAAAAACAAATTCGATAAATATTGTGCCCTTTGTGTTAAAAATAGCATCATTTTTTTCGATCTCGTTTGAAAACGTTTGCCGCCTTTCGACTACGGTGGACCAAACGCGCTGAAATAATTTTTTTTTTATTCTGCTTTAAATTGCCCCCTCCCCCCATTTTGGGGAGCCTGGCCCCCACACACATACACATTAAAAACCAAACTCATACAAATGGTCACCCATCTGGTACTGGCCAGCCTCAGCTTAATAATACATTGAAATTTTCGTCACTGAAAAATAAGTTTTTTTGGCCTGTTTAGTCTTCCATAGTTTTCGTCTCATCGAAAGAAAACGTAAACAGAGTCGATCTGAACTCTTCGGCGACGCGAAATATCTGGTTACATATATGAATAAGTGGAATTATTTGAAATTCAGGTACTTATATTATAATATTTTTGCATATTCTCTTAGAAAATCATCCTAAATCTTAGTTAGACAATAAATGAATAAATAAATTATTTCAAAAACCCTTTTTTTTAAATATTTAAGTACGTTTTTTGTGCAAGACAAAAAATAACAATTGTTAACTTTTTGGGAAAATTTAACATTTAAAATTGAATTAAAAATAGTAGAAAAAGTTTTACATTATTCTGTTTTCTATATGATAAAATTCAGGGTTTTATCTTTCTGGAAAAAAAAAAGTTACTCAGAAATAATGGATTTTAATAAATGTAATTTAGTTTTAAAAAACAACAACAACTTGATTTTGCGGCCATTTTTGGCGGTGCCTAATATATATATATATATATATATATATATATATATATATATATATATATATATATAGACACACACACACACACACATATATATATATGTATCTTCCACACACCTATAACTCTTTTCCCGTACCTCTCTTCCTCTACCCCTCTCTCTCTCTCTCCCTACATTCGCTTATGTAGATTTGTGTATATATGTATAGCTGGCTCAGCGTGTATATATATATATATATATATATATATATATATATATATATATATATATATATATATATATATATATATGCGCAAACATTTATGTATGTGCATGTGTATTTGTTATTATGTGTTTATGTGTATATATGCATACGTTTATGTGTGTATATATTCATATATATGTATACATTTGTACATATGAGTATGCGTTTGTATATGTATGTGGATGTATGTATTAATATATGAATTAATAAAAAGTAGCGTTTTGTTTCTGTCTGTAAACGGTTGAATTTGGAAACGACGTTTGCCTTTTTTTTAGAACGAGAAATAGCCGTTGATTTACAGATGAGCATCATAGCGTTTCTCCTCATAATGTCTTATATCCTTTGAATTCATAATCTCTCTTGAGATATATAATATCGTTAGAATTCAGAAGATTGGAGAGTTAAAGGCGCGTGTCCACATTTTTTTTACTGTTTAATTTTTCGTTTATATGTGTATATGTACTGTGTGCATGTGTGTACGTGCGTACTTATATGTGTATATATTTTAAACTGACGTGGAAATTTCTCATTGGCTGTACCTCCTCCTTCTCATTCCTTTTCCATTCCCCTTTAACCCGTGTATGCTCATCACTTTCACTACACCGATGATGACTGAAGGGTCGATCGAAAATTATGTACATGTAAAAAAAGTTTTTTAATAGTTTTTTTCATATTATTATTGTGTATTTCTGAACGTCACCAACTGAAAACGAATAAAGAAAAGTTATAAGCATTTATACATTTCGTATTTTTTAATACATTTCCATTCATATATATATATATATATATGTGTATATATATATATATATATATATATATATATATATATATATATATATATATATATATATATGTGGGGGGTGTATTTAACAAATGTTTTTTTTTTTCCTTTTTAAATAACTTAATATCAAGGGTTTATTAGTCTACGGTGGTAGCGCAGTAACCATAAGCGGTGAGAATTAGACAGAATTAGATAAATCAATCGGCCGCCCAACAAGAACTTGTTTTAATTATTCTTGAAGACTAGCGTGTTGTAGTAAGCTGGAAAGAAGCTGATCGAAACAGACTTCACCAGATAGACATCTCTAGGAAAGAAGCTTGTTTCATGGAACGTGTGTTTACATTCAGGCAGAATAAAATGGATGAACATTAGCAGATTGGTTGTAGCTAGTGGAGTGGCTGTACTTTTGGGATTCAAGCTATACAACATAATACGCCGACTTATGTAAATATTGTTATGAACCCAATAAGGGTTAAGACTTACAGATGAACCACATTTATATAAAATATCGCTCAACAATACTTATTACTAACAAATGTATCAGTCAGAGTAGTATATCAATTTAACAATTGTTAAATTTAATGCCTTAATTGACATATACATTATATAAATATAGGTGGGTGTATATACAGGGTGGCCCAATAAAAAAAACTAAAGCTAAATGGAGGCCATCTAGAATATATGCTATAGAACGCAGAAAAAAGGCCAAATACCCTAGTGTTTTGATGTGATTTTTGGAATATAATAACAAAGTTATGACCAAAGTTTCATTTCATTCGGACTCACCATTAAGAAACGGGGTCTAATTAGAGTTGGAGACCGTTTTTTGAGTAATCCTGTATATACGCGCGTAAGCGTATATATATATATATATATATATATATATATATATATATATATATGTTTGTGTGTGCGTGCGTGTGAATGCATATTTTTTGTATAAGCATATATATATATATACATATATATATATATATATATATGTATTTATTTATATGTATGCGCTAATGATTTTCCTATGTGTATGTATTTTTGACATAATGAATTAGGCGCAAGTATCTCTTTAAGTGAGAAACGATATAGTGCCAAAAATCTCACCTCGGCATATAACCCTAATCTTGGCACACGATTTGCGGGTACGGGATGCATATTTTCTGTTAAAATGCGTTTGTTCTAATTGCAATTAACTAATTGTTACAATTTATCCGCTACAATTCACATCCCAATTATTGCATTTAAAGAGGTGGTTGCATGGAAACATCTAATAATTTTCTATTTTCAATAACCTCTTCATCAACGCTATAAAGGTTTATATATATATATATATATATATATATATATATATATATATATATATATATATATATATATATATATATATAATTAAAAAGACGTCAAAATATCCTAAGTAAACTTCAAATAGTGAAATATACTGAAAAATAGTATCATGTACACCAATACCGTATTTAAAGATCACAACGACGACTTTAATATAAAACCTCCAATAAGACTCAATTGTTCTTCAAAATCAGATATAGGCTTAACAAGTGAAAATATTCTCGATTGATTTATCCCTGATATTTATTCTGTAAGAAAATACCCACTATGACTATTTTCTAACTCGGGCATTGGATTGCGTTCTAACATCTACAAAAAAGGGATCATAAATTTCCTTCTATCGACATAGACTCATATAACCAATTCATATCACCAATTCAATTAAATAATCCCGTTTACTGGCTTGTCAAATAACTGATATAACTCCAGTCGAAACCAAACAAATACTATTGTCTAGAAAGTGTATAATTAATAATGACAACAATATTTGGACTTGGGGTAATACCAATGCCCATTTTAACATTTAAACATATTCGAGTGATTCAGCTCTGGGCACATGCTAGTTGGTCGTTTGGTCTTGGGTTAAATTCATGAAATACTCCACAACAAATCAGATTAGAGTGGGAACGTTGGCAAATGTTTTTATGATGTTGAACAAATATTGTAAATTGTTTTAAATGTATGTGTTATTGTATTTCACATCAGATATTCAGAGTGTTAATAAAATATACATTAAAATAAAAAGAAACACGTAATAAGAAAAATAAGTAAAATATAAGTTAGAGAGTCTAGTCTAAAAAATAAAATCATGAAATCAGTTGGAAAAGGGCTGACTTGGAAAAAAGATTTCGTTTTTGTTTTATGGTGTCGGATCTATCTTAGCCTAGTGGTTATATATATATATATATATATATATATATATATATATATATATATATATATATATATATATAAGAATCACTAAAATTCAAAAATGCCTATATTTTTTTAAATGAGGGGAAGGGATGTTATATGATAAGGGCTGCCCCCTTTTCGTGTAAGTAAAAATAGGGATTCAGTTAAATGCAGATATGAAATAGGATAGTCAAGGATTCGAACCTGCGAGGCTAGACTTGGAATTGAGAATTCCAGCCATGAGTTAAAATTAAAAAAAATAATTCTATTATAAATGGAATGACCAGTAAATTGCTGTAAATACAAATGTGGCTGGAAACTATCCACATTCTTAAAAAGAATGCATAATAAAATATGGGTTACAGAATTAAACAAGTAGGTTAAATTCATTTGTAAAAAAACCCAAAGAAAATGGGAAATTTACTGGTCGTCAGAAATGGTTTCAAAAACGTGCAAATCGCGCATATTGATAACACGTGAGATAGTGTCCCGTTGACCAGACATACATGTGATTTCTCAATATAGGAAATAGTACGAAGATACTTAGAGAAGATGATAGAGCAGCCAGATTAGAGAAGTAGAGAGGTGCAAACCGATTCTCGGTTAGAGTCAAGGAACCATCTGGGAGCGATAGGGTGAAGAAATAACCATGCATCAACATTAAATCCCCAAAATACAGAATCATTTCTGACCGGTCGAAGAATAAATGAGCATCATGTTTTTTTTATAACTGCCGTCTTTCTGTGTACATCATTAAAACTAGAAAGGTAACGTGTTTATAGTATATGTGCAACTGTCAAACGTAAATGTCAAACGCACTCTAGGTCTATTTATCAAGAAATTCAAAAACCTCTTCTAATTGAAGTACAGACTTGGTGCTCTTGTAGTAACATGTACACTGTCTATCATGTATATATATATATATATATATATATATATATTTATATATATATGTATATATATATATATATATATATATATATATATATACAGAACTGTATCTCGCTCTTTATATATAACGTGTTTATGTCTCCAATATGCTTTCTCCACAAACAGAAACATCCTAAGACAATATGGCAACTCAAAATGAATATGTAAGAACAAGTCACCGTGCATAATTCTGTGAAATGAATTGTTTATTAATATATATATATATATATATATATATATATATATATATATATATATATATATATATATATATACAACAAAATAAATTTGTGTCAGTAATGTTATTGTAAATACGGGTCAAAGCAGATCGTGTTTAAAGTTCAAGCTGTCAATCATTATAACAATTTTGTGTCATATCAAAGGTACTTTTAAAATATTGTGTTATTATAAAGTAGAATGAAATACGCTTAAATGAAAATCAATTTTATGTTCATAGTTGAACTTTTCGACTATTTGTGCATGTTTAATTGTTTTCTTTTCGAAAAACGGGACAATTTTAAATATTGACTATATGCATACTTAAAAGAAAACTAACTATATTTTTATCTGTATGATCCAGTTTTACAGGAATTTTGTTGTTGTTTGTTACGAATTTTTTTTTGTCAAGAAAAAGTTATAATTGTAAGTTTTGTGAAACCATAGTAACATGTATTAAGGTATTTTTTGGCAAATCTTTTTACGATGTTGAACAAATAGTGTAAATTGTCTTACATGTCTGTGGTATTGTATTTCAGATCAGGAATCCAAAGTTTTAATTAAATATATATTAAAGTCAAAATACACAAGTAATAGGAAAATAAGTAAAATAGGAAACAATTATTTTAGACGAATGGTTGGCTTAGAAATCAGTTAGAATTTTAAAGAGGGGGCAA
Organism: Euprymna scolopes; assembly: GCF_053919585.1. Lineage (NCBI taxonomy): Eukaryota > Metazoa > Mollusca > Cephalopoda > Sepiida > Sepiolidae > Euprymna > Euprymna scolopes. The sequence continues at coordinate 83,428,607 of NC_136489.1, forward strand.
GATAAATAACGTAAGCGGGTATTTGGAGAGTGTTCAGATGTGATAAGCCGAAAGAAAGACATTTTTTTGACAATTGGTTTTTATTTTTTTTTATTATGCCCATAACATATTTCCAAGGAGTGTAACTTGGTAAGGAGATGATAAGCACTAGAGGTGCGCCTAATAAGAAAGATACAGATGGGAACCTACGGTAGTGTGTGCTTTTAAAGCATGCCGCATGTAATTGTTTCGAGCAGACGATAAGTCTCGACAAAATAAGTTAAAAATGCAGGCGTTCAAAGGATACGAGACTCCTCGTGACAAAAAGGGTTATGAGAGCCCGAAGGCTAATCACATATTACATAATGAAGTAAAAAACAAGTTAAATATAAGTACGTAGGAAGATATATTCTAGTATTTTTTAAAGACGCATGAATGTGGGATATCTCTGCTGGATCTTGGAAGCTCTGATGAGAGATAAAAAAATCACAAAAAGCGGGCCCTTAGATAGAATTCAGTGCGCAAATCGGCATTTTGGCGCGAAAGGTGTTAGTTAGTTAAGAGTGATATGTTCTAGGTCTTCATCTAGTTCCAAGGGCCAAAGCAAGGAAATCTGAGTGAAAGATATATCTTAAACTTTGAAACCCAACCACAAAGATAAATGAGCGTTTAGAATGACTCAAAAAGATAATGTAGTTACTACCTTCCACCCAAAATAATATGCTAGAGGTATCAGATAGATAGTCTGGTCTAAAAAAATAAAATTATAAGTCAGTTGGAAAAGGGCTGACTTGGAATAAAAGTTTCGTTTTGCTTTTACTGTGTCTGATCTTTCTTAGCCAAGTTGATATATATATATATATAAAAAATTACTAACATTTAAAAATGAGTGTATTTTTTTGGAAAAATGAGAGTAAGGAATGTTACATGATAAAGGCTGTCCCTTTTTCCTGTCAGTAAAAATAGGGAATAAGTTAAATGTAAATATTAAATAGGATAGTAAAGGATTCGAACCTGCGAGGCTAGACTTGGAATTCAGAATTCCAATTATAAGTTAAAATAAACAACAGACCCTTATTATAAATGGAATGTCCAGTGAATTGATGATTCTGTTAAAATATTTAATAAATACAAATTTGGCTGGAAACTATTCACATTCTTAGAAAGAATGCATAATTAAATATGGGTTACAGAATTAGACAAGTAGGTTAAATTCTTTTGTAAAACAACGAAGAGAATGGGAAATTGCCTGGTAATCAGAAATGGTTTAAAAAAACGTTCAAATCGTGCATGTTAATAACACGTGAGTTATGGTTACCTTGACCAGGCATACATGTGATTTCTCAATGTAGGAAATAGTTCGAAGTTAGTTAGAGAAGGAGTAAGATCAGTCAGATCAGAAAAGCGAGAAGTTCAGACCGATTCTCAGTTAGAGTCAATGCACCCTCTGAGAGCAAGAGGGGTTAGAAATAACCATGTAGCAACTTCAAATCCCCGAAATACAGAATCATTTCCGGCCGGTCGTAGAATAAATGAGCATCATGGTTTTTTATAACTGTCGCCTCTCTGTGGTCATCATTACAACGAGAAAGGTAACATGTTTATATTATATGTACAACTGTCAAACGTAAATGTAAAACACACTCTCGGTCTATCTATCAAGAATTTCAAAAAATCTATTCTAGTTGAATTACAGACTTGGTGCTCTTGTAGTAACATGTAAACTGTCTATTAAATATATATATACATATATATATATATATATATATATATATATATATATACAAACACAACTGTCTCTCTCTTTATATATAACATGTGTATGTCTTCAATATGCTATGAACATCTTAAGACAATATGAACCCTCACAATTAATATATATATAATATGAGCATCTCACAATACTCAACAATATGAACACTCCTAAGATTGACTCTATCACTCTAAGACACTTACTAACCTGAGCAACAACAAATACATAAGTTACCATCTAAATAAGAACAAAGAAACATACTTTTATATCTGGTACTTCAAAAATAACACCCAGTATTCAACATAAAAATAAAGTTTGATTTTGCGATTTATTGTATGTGTATTTATTTTCTGAAGTTTTCTGACAAGTTTTACTCAAAGTTTTACATCACAATTTGTCATTCGTATATTGAGTGAGCTTAATGCGTTAGCTATATAATATTAGAAATTTGGTAACCCTTAATTTCGACTCAGTGTGTTAGCCTATATAAACGGAACCTTATTCTGTTTAATAGTCTTTCTCTACATGAACATTTAAATATGATTGAAATTTTATTAAGATAATTTTATTGTATAGAATATAATTACCGTTGAATATTATACCAAACAATGCTTGTTTATTAAAGTAGTAAAGGCAAACTGCCAATTTGCCGAAATACAAAACACGTTGTTACCAATTATGGCATATTTATTGTGACCATCAATGCCAAATAGGTAAGTGTATTTTAAACTTAAAATATGAAGTTTCAGATCAAGTAGGGTTGTTTCATAAAGACATTTAACGTGGAATATCACACTTTTCAGAATGATCATACATGTTTTTTTTTAAGATTTTCATTGTAATTTAACCCGAATAAAGCACAGGGCAACTTAGTCGTGAGGGGCTACTATTTGGCACCAGATTTGCAGGGGCACTATTCATAGAGTTAACTAGGAAAATGTTCATTCACATTACTCTTGAATTTCTGCATGCCATTGCAGTCAAGCACATACTTCAGTCGACTTTTAGGGGAATGTCAATGCGCAGCACACTGAGAGAGAAAAACTATTCCAGTAGAAGTATTTACGGTATCTACAGTAGTGTCGAATTTGCAGTTTGCCGGGTTTGTTGTGAGTATTGTCAACGAAAAGTTGTTTATGCTCACAGTAAGACAAACTACTTGCAATTGAAATACTTGTCAAACAAGCCAAACGATGCTGCGTTCCCTTGATGGGACCGATGTTGGAGTTTAATTGTTAATTCAGCGCATATTACGGTATGAGTCTCTTTTTTTTAACTTTCCTAGGAGCGAGAGACTAGTGGCAGATACCCCTGCCCCGATCTTGCAAAAATACTCTATGTATTAGCGAAGTGTTGCCTTGTAGGGAAACAGGATACTCTCAGGTATGTGTAGGATTGAAGTACGGAAGAGAGACCAGCAACCCTGGCAATTCCCTGGGTGATTTTTGTTACAATTCATATTGTATGTGAATGTAAATGGTAGGAGCTTGATGTAAGTACTTTTCAGCAGTGTACAATCAGCTTAGCAATTAGTTGTTGAGAAGAGTTCTTGTAAGTATTGAAGGAAAAAAAACTTAGTCTTAGAGACGTGAAGTATATATCTATCTGAACTGAGAAAATAAAATTTTGGTTCAATATATAAATCCTGAGATGCACGTAGTGTCAAAATTAAAATCAGATGTGAAAATAAGAGAAATCGATGTTAAAATTGGCGATGACAGTTGTAAAAACATCTTTCCGATAAACTAGGGCCTGCTATGTCTGAACAGTATTTGAAGTTTATCTGTCTCAATTGAGAAAAGGTACAAATTATACTGATGAAAGATATTAATTCCATACTTTATTAAGCACTATAATATGACCGATAAAAATGTAACGTTAAACTCATTAAAAAGTGAGTAAACCCCGATAAGAAACTGGGTCTTGCATGCTCTAACAGGTTTGGCAATTTTCTTGATTAGCTATATCTGTATCTTTCTTTTGTGTCGTTTATGGATCTTAATGAGCTTTAGTTATGGCAGCTAATCAGATTTGCTCTATGCTCACGATATGGGTAGGGGAGTTGATGGTTTATCTCTGAAATACTAGTATGTCTTACTTTTCTGTGCAAATACAGTCTAGATAGACAATTGTTAACCCCATGTTATTGCGTTTATGGTGTAGCGTCTGGTCTTATTGCGATTTTTTGGTGTCTACAATGACAACTATACGTTTCATGACAGGATACACAAGCAGTAAGACAATAGTTGTTTTAGATATAGAAGGGAAAATTACAAACGTATATGTGTAAAACAAACCTTCTATAAAAAGAGTAACTGCCATTATGATTCGATTCCAATTTCATGCTAAACAATTAAACACCATAATAGTTTACGTTATAAGCTCTGCAGTACTAACGCAAACCACATAAAACGGAAATGCAATGCCAAAAGTACATTTAACTGCATGTACACTTTTCTGTATTTATTACTATTATTTCCGTACAGTGCATCACTGGGCATCTTGTCGATATGATTGACACATTGTATTAAACATTTTTTTACACAAAAAAAACTTGCAACTTACAATTTCACAACAGTTTAAACCGAATGATAATGGTAATATTTTTATCAATTAACTCATGCAAAATGCGTATACATTTTATATTTAATTTCGTTTTATTAAATTTCTGGTCTAACCTGCTCAACATATATTTCGTTTTACATCTATTTTGTTTAATCGAGCCTTCAAACATTTCTGAGTTTTACATATGCTTTCCTAATTTTATTACGTCATATCGATTTTATCCTTTATTCTTATATGGCATTTTTTTCGTGTGCTGCTCAATGTTTATATTCGTTTTTCAGTATTTCCTTCTAATGTAATGCTTTTAACCTATTTAACATTAATTCGTACCCGTATCTTTAATAATTATTTTCCTTTTTTCTTAACGTTGTGCGTATGCGTAGTAATTCATGACTTTACACTCTCTTGTGGAGTGCTTTTGGTCATTGAACATCATATAAGGATAATGTTAAATGGCAGGGATTATATAATATGTAAGGACCATGTATATAATATGTTTTGTGTAATAGTGGGTTCCGGCTCCTCATACAATACAGTGAAATGTGACACACGTGATAATGAAAATGAAAAAAAGTTTGCATAGCTTGGAATAATGATGCTTTCACAATGAGAAAAAAAAACGAAAAATAAATACACACATTCAATATATAAAAAAGGGAACACGATCATTTTTGTTTTAAAAGTGGCGGAATATGGCTAAGTATACCATACTATATTATAGACCGCTGATAAATATATAAAATTAAAATATTGTATAAAAAAGCGCATAATTAAAATAAGCGATAAATGGCATTAAAAGCATACACATAATCGTTAATTAAAAACAAAAAAAACTCAATATAAATGTGACCCAATTATCAATGCAAGAAAGTATAAATAAAGTTTACATGATTTTATAAGTAATAATTATGAAAAAAGAGAGCACAAAATAATATATTACGAATTTCTACTGTTAAACGCAAATCTTATACTACTGTTGCGAGGCAATTGTCTGTAATAATTGCATGGAAAAATATATGACGTAAACTTACCCTGTCTCGTAAAGAAATCATTCAACTTAAATAAGAGTTGAGTTGGTATTTTTCATTTAATCAATATACACGAGACAGTAAATTACAAATATATTTCGATTATGTAATACAAATAAAAACAATGCTTAATTATATTTTCGCGATTAGTGATGAAATGTAAAAATAAATATTAAACTATTAATTAATGTGATTTCTACACTATTAATTAAAATTATTAATTCACATAAGCGTGGCTACTCAGCGCAAGGACTTTAAAACCAAGTTATTCGGAGAAACAGTGATTCGATCAGTGTGGAAAGCAATGACGTTATTTGTCGGTCTTAAGAATCAGTCAATGAATTACTTTATCAATCAAATATGTGTTTAAACATATGAGGAACCGATTAAATAATCATACACATGTTTCAACAGATTTAATTTGGACACGAAATGAATGACTTTTGCGTCCTGTTTCAGTAATGTGAATGATCTGTCAATTTATTTTTTCTCGGACATCTAGTCAATTGGCCTTACTCGGCGTGCTGATGATCATAAGTTCAAAAGACGTAAGTTCCAATATAATCCGTATGTTTTATGGTTTTATGAACACATAAAAACACCCTTTTATTTAAAGAATATAATAAATATATGATTTCAAATAACACCTTATGCATTTATTTGGTATATTCTCTTCATATTAAAAACTAAACCGTAATGGAACAGTATTGGAATCGTTTCAATATAGGCGATAGACACAGATTGACGCATAATCAGCCTATCGAGAAGCTTGACTGTATTAATAGTAAACATCGCATTTCGCTTATCCTCCTACATGATAATATTTTTATTTCAAACTTCGTTAATGGCCGTAAAACCGGGAGTCAGTATATGTAATAGCTATGCTTGAAAGTATCGAAACAAAATTATTCCATTAATTGTGTTTGCACCATATGAGATATTTAATTCCAACATAAAAGTATGACAACTAAAAAGCACCGCGATATCGACGGACATCGCGCGTGCCCAGATACTAAGAGGCATTATGAAACGATGGGAAGAAATAATACAAACTATTTATTTCGCTGCTAGAAATAGAGACAGTGATAATTATCAGGAAGCAAGCCGACTTTATTTTTGTGGTAATTTTCTTCATGTATGAAAGTAATAAGAACCAAATAAAAATTTTAAAAATTAATAAAACGAACATAATGTACGATTACTTAAGAACAGACCATATGTTTTTCTTCTTTACTGTTGTCGAGATAATAAGCTAGATAAATGACGGATGACCTAACCGATAGCCGGATATTAGACGCATGCTAGGGTGATACGATGGACAGGATTAAACACTGTGTAGTCTTTCGTAACCGACTCAGTGTTTATTGTGTTTTTAGTTTTATATTTTCTTCGTTTATTATCATCTAAGTATTTGACCACTAAATGACCTCTATTTCAACATCAATAACTCTATGCTCTTTGTTATTTATTATTTCTTTCTTTCAAATAACACTCATTATTTTGTTTATCTATTTTAGCTTTATGTTTTCTTGATTTAATATAAACCTTTTTGTATGGGATTTTAAGTAAGTAGCAATATACAGGACTGACTTACACGCCCAACCTCATTTCTGTTGGAAGTTTCTGAAATATAAAACCAGATGGATAATCAGAGTTTGGTGGTTTTACCTAATATAAAAGGCTACGTGTTTTACGTTCATATACAAACGTAATTCTCAATAGAGTGAAAATAGGTTTAAATTATATGATGTGGTAAACTATAAGTATTTACTAGAAAACAGAATTTAATATATTCGACAGTATACCTACTTTCCCTGAAGAATAAATACAATGTAACTTATATGAAAATTGTATTACTGCAATAGACCCGGTGAAAAATGTACAAAAGCAGCAGCATGGCATGAATGCAAATGATCAAACAAGTTCCCGACGTGCGGTAATAGTCGAGGAATAAACGAGATATAAATCAGAATGACAAGAAGGCAGAGGAGAGCACGTATTTGTGCAAGAGTAACTTTTAAAACAAGATGCAATCCGAAAAGTAAATGAAATTAATACTCGGAAGACCATGTGTTAATCAGGTAACTGTAGACATAACACCTGAAAGAAAACCAGAGTTAAAATTCCACGTAGGGTCGATGTGGAAGAATGATATTCATGTGTTAAAATCGGCAGATATTTTTTAAAACTACGCAGCAAACGAATAGAGTTTTAAAACCCAAACAAGCGTAGTTTGTAAAGAAACGTGAATACATTAAAACGGACTAAACAGTAAAGGACCAGCATTGCCTGAAAGTGTCTGGATTATTCCCGCTACAACGGACTGAGCAATTCAGAGACAATATGTACCACCAGAAAAAAATATTTTGGAAATACGACTATATGTGCGTGATATTGCCAAGCAAATCTCCAACATAAATTCCAATAAAGCAACTAACCCCGACGTCATTCCAATTATAGTGCTGCAAAATTTTCAACACGACCGAGCTCCCATACTTACTAAGCTCTTTAAGCGTTGTCTTAAGGAGAAATGTTTCCCAACACACTGGGAAATCTCATCAGTATGCCTTGCGTTTAAAATTTTAGGTGCTCGGTCATCTTCCTCTTGTTCGTGTTGAATTACTTTCTCCTCCGTCGTAAGGAATTTGCTGTTCATAATAGAGAAGTCGTCAAACATCTAATCGAAATTAGCCCCCTGAGTTACATTTAATCTTGTTTCTGATCTGCTACATCTACGAAAATGTTTTAACTCATACATCTCATGGGATTAGCGAATCTACCGACGGGGCCTTCATTTCAAGGGAAATTGCCCTTGCCATCAAATAATTTTGGTAGGGTATGACATAAAGGTCTACGTTAACAGCTATCTGGAAATATCTTCTCAATTATAAAATCATGTCTCTCTTATAGGTGAATAAGAGAAGTGGTTGATAGGCCAAAATCAAAAACTTACATTATTAATTGCGGAGTCCTGCAAGTGTCCATACTGGGCCAAAAATCTTCCTGATCTTCATCATATATACAACAGTTTATACCATAAGATCATCCGTAGCAATATATGCTGACAGGACTAACATCTATCACAACACTTCAAAAGTCATAAATGACCAGGATCCTTTTGAATCTCTCTCTTCTGATTTTAAGCATGTTGGACAATGGCTTCAAAGAGGTCGCTGGTTAAATCAATGAATTAAAAACAAGATTCTGTCATTCAATTAAAAACGTTTGCACGTTTGTCTGGCATTAATTGAAGTGAATAGCTTACGTCTTGAGAAGGTGTGATATTTTTACAAGTTGCTGGGTCTAATATCTAGTCCTGATCTGGGATTGAATACACACATTAAATCCGTTCCCATTGTAAATTTTATTTTAAACCAGCAGGATATTGAGATAACGTCGATATAAAACTGAAATTCTAGATATGTTTTTTTATAAATTTAAAATTAAATCATGGTAATCCGAGATATGTGTTTTGTTTAATTCAAAGAACGGCTATCAAAGTAGAACACGCCATTCCTGCTTGGAAAGTGCAAGTGTGTAAGAAATTAACATCATTATATACACTGGTTAAGTACACAAAAACAAATTACATAGCAGATAAACGAACCGAGATATCTGTCCAGTTTCTATAACTGAAATGTAGCATATTTTCTTCTTCCTGAGATCTTTATTTATTAACATGAAATGGCTTTTATATAGATTGAGAATTGCACCAGTAGTGAGATATTTCTGGAGCGGTAGAAGGATCCCACCATCTTTCAAGCGACCTTGGCAACAGGTTGAATGTATGTGTTCCATTTCAGATCAGGAGTAAAGGTCACGCCCAGAAGCTTGTCAAAATATGAGGTTTCTCCTAGACGAGAGCCATCGATTTCAATTTATGCCTGATGGGGATCAGCGCGTTGATGATGTAAAGATAGAAGCTTGGTTTTAGATGCATAGCAGCCATTAAACCCATGTCTTCCCCCACTGAACCAGTCGCTCAAGTTTAGAGGAGTTAGAATCATAGTCATTTACGGCGTTTGACGTGTTGCCATAGATGGTCGTGGCATCAGCATAGATGTCAACGAATGATTTAAGTATGTGTTTAGGGAGATCATTGATGTAGATCAGGAAGAGAGTTTGGCCTAGGATGGACCCTTGAGGGACTCCAGCATAAATACTGCATAACCCTGATTTTTGTCCATCGACCACTACTCTTATGAGCCTATCAGAGAGAAATGATTTAATAACAGCGAAAACATTTCCCGTTATACCGCAGCTGGAAATCTTGTGAAGTAGGCCCTTATGCCATACATTGTCGAAGGCCTTTGATATGTCAAGCGCAATCGCCCTAGAAAGACAGCTTTTGCCAAGAAATTCACTAATCCTATGAGATATAACCGTTAGCACATCTGCTGTGGATCTTACAGAACGGAAACCATATTGCGTGCAACTAAGAAGGTGATTTCTTCTGAGGTGGTTGACTATTTCTCTATTTTATATTGATTCCAGCAACTTACTCATAACATACAAGAGGAGTATTGATCTGTATTGAGAGGGAGATGAGTAATCACCTGGATTATTAAATACAGGGCATACTAATCAGGTTTTCCAGGGTGTTGGAAAGCACTTCTCCTTAAGGCAACGCTTAAGACGTTTCGTAAGTATGGGATCAAGTTTTGATTGAAGCTTTGTTCACAATATAATTGGGATGCCGTCAGGGCCAGTTGCTTTACTGCTATCAAAGTTCTTGATTAGCTTGACGACCTCATGCACAGTTATTTGTATGTTACCTAATGTGTTCTGTGTTATAGGAGGAAATATGGGGAGTTGATGGTCTTCCTCCCATAGGGTAGAATTAGCTGCAAAGTTCTTTGCAAATAGTTTGGCCTTGTATGATACTGACGAGATGACCTCTGGTCCATTGAGCATTGTTGGGATAGAACGCCCATTTCTGTTCAGGATCCTTTTTTTTAGTTGCCAAAGCTGGTAGGAACCAAGCCGCTGATCAGCTACCTTGGATTTAACAGACTGGGTATATAGCTCTCTTGCATTTTTTATTACTCTTTTACAGTGGTTGCTGGCGTTCCTGAAAGCAGCTTTAGTCTCAGTGCATCTATTACGTTGGTAGTTATGGCAAATTGATTTCTGTGCGCGATAGCAGCAGCAGATTCTGATGAGAACCATGACTGGCTGTTAGGTTTTTCCTGACATTATTTAGATAGTATGAATCGGTATATGCCAACAATTAACCATTCAGCCAGGTCTTATAGAAAGGATTGATCTTTTTTAAACATTTGGAAAATATGTTACGATTATAAATATTCTCAGTGCCTAAACCCTGACACTGTGGAATTTAAGTTTTATTTGAAATCACAAGAGTGGAGACAAAACATAGGATATATATTTGGAATATTTAACTTTCTTTTATTTTCAACTCATAAAAAATCATAATAACAAGTACGACCAGATTTTCTGCATATATATATATATATATATATATATATATATATATATATATTTGTAATCATCGACATACAGTTCTGTTTCGTTGTATCACAAATCATCAGTGCCTCTAGGCTTGTATCTCTCCCAAGCCAAGGATTTAACCTATATATATATATATATATATATATATATATATATATATATATATATATATATATATATGTGTATGTATATATGTATATGTATATATGACAACGCCTCCTTCCTAGTACAATTGCTCTTAACATATCAAAGGCTTTCCATAAGGTATGACATAAAGGCTTACTTCACAGTATTTCTAGCTACGGTATAAATGGAAATGTTTTCTTAATAATTAACTCGTTTCTCTCTGATAGGCTCATAGGAGTAGTGGTTTATGGGCAGAAACCAGGCATGTGTGTGTATGAGGGGTGTGTATATGTGTGTGTATAAAGGAGAAAGAGAAATCAAGTTATAAAAACTACATATCAATATATAGAGGGTTCGTCATTTATTGAACTGAGTGCACTTTTATTTGAGGGAACTGGGTAAGTGAGACACCTTTCCTGCATGGTATTTCAAAGCCTGATGTATATATATATATATATATATATATATATATATATATATATATATATATATATATATATATATATATATATATGTAGATGTGTATATATGACACAATCTTCCTTTCTAGGACAATTGCTATTGACATATCAAAGGCCTTCGATAAGGTATGGCATTAAGGCCTACTTAACAACGTTTCGTGCTAGGTATAAATGAATGGAATTTTTTTCTCACTTATTACCTTGTTTCACTCTGATAGGCTCATAGGAGTAGTAGTTGATGGACATAAATCAGACATGTGTGTATGAGTGTGTGTATAAGTGTGAGTATGTGTGTGCATAAACGAGGAAGGCAAGTTATAAAAACTACTTATTAATATATAGAGTTTTCGTCATTTATTTAACTGAGTGCACATTTATTTGGAGGTACTGTAAGTTAGACACTTCTCCTCCATGGTATTTTAAAGCCTGATATATATATATATATATATACATATATATATATATATGCATGTAAGTGTTTATCTCAGTTAAACATTTATAATGAAAACGTATATTTCGATTTGTATTTTTTTTTACTTCACCCCAACAGAAAAATGCGACACTAACAATGTTTAATGTATTAGTAAATAAACTACCGCAAAAAAGCACGCTGAAATACGCAACAACAAAATTGATCATAGTAAAAAATAATTTCCCCTACATGGCCTTAGAAAAATAATGTAAATGTTTCAACAGAAGACATAATACACTGTAACCTTATCCTGAATACGAGATAAACTGTTTATATAGTCATATTTTTCTACCTTATGTTAGCAAAATATAAAACTAGGACGTTCTAATACGCAAAGGAAAACTAAATAACCGAAACATGCCCACTCTCAAAGTAAATAGTTTTTTAAAATGTCAATATAGACGTATTTGTCCTCGTTGTCTAAGGACTATGTAAATTGTGTGTAACATCGGAACGTATACTACCCATTGATTTTTCCCTACAATGTGTATAATTCAGTCATTTATATATTCAGCACTTAACACGCAGTCGGTTTGATAAAAAATAACTATTTTGTCATATTAACTTAAAAAAACACCGACAATTTATACATGAGATTTAACACATAATTCTCATAATGAACAGGTTTCACTCCTGTATAATTTGTTAGAGATTATGGCGAAAAATTCTAGCACCCAATCAGGTTTATATGTATATGTTTTTACATACATATATATGCATACATATACTTATATACGTATACATATACATATATATATATATACATATATATACATATACAAATATATACATGTATACATATATACATATATATATATATACATACATATGTATATATATATATATTTAATTATTTTTTTACTATATATATATATATATTTAACAAAAAATAAAGACGTTATCATTTCACAAGCCGATAAAGGAGGTGGTATAGTTATAATAGATAAATACCTATATCTAAAGAAAATGCACACACTATATGCAGACGGAGATATATATACTCCGATAGATTTAAAATCAACAGAAAAAGATTTCGAAACTTTTAATAAATCCGTAAAGAAACTTATCGGAAATGATAAAAAATGGATAAATAACATAGAATACCACCCCACTATTCCTATATTATACGGCCCTCCAAAAATACATAAAGAGAACGTCCCTATGAGACCTATAGTATCAAACATTGGAAGCGTCACCCATAAATTAGCACGAGCTATTGCCTAAATTTTAACTCCACTAATGGGCACCATCAGCACTTCACATATCAAAAACTCTGAATAGAATAAAAAATATGGACATACAAAATAAAACCATGCATAGTTTAGACATAATTTCCCTCTAAACCAATATTCCAATCAAAAAATGGCTTAATCTACTCCACAAGCACTTAATCAAAATTAAAGCCGACCTACCTTTTTCCTCAGATACACTAATACAAATCATAAAACTCATCACTGATAGAACCTACTTTCAATTTAATAATTCTTACTACAGACAGAAATTTGGACTCCCTATGGGTTACCCCCTTAATGGTGTACTAGCCTGCTTATTCTTAGAATTCTTAGAAACCAACTCTTTTAAACACAGACTTCCTAAAAACTCCACATATTTTAGATATATAGATGACATTCTTATATTTCTCCCTAAAAACACACACATAGAACAAATTAGAAATAAATTAAATTCAGTGGAATCATCTATAAAATTTACACATGAATCCGAACAAGACCACTCCCTAGCTTTTCTAGACACACACCTCATCAGATCAGAAACTGATCTGAGTTTCAAAGTACATAGAAAGACCACACACAAAAACGAGTATATTCATTATTACTCGCACCACAATGATAAAATATAGACGGGCATGATTATTGGTTTTTTCTTGCGTGCCTTTAGAATATGCAGTCCCCATTATCTTAATGATGAATTTCAATATATTACGAATGTTTTAAGAAAACTACAGTATCCATCCTATTTCATTTCTTACGCAAAGAAAAAAACTACGAAAATACACTATAACATAAACACACAGAAATATAAAACAAGTACCTCACTATTAAACAGACATCTTTTCATTCCCACCCACACCAAAAATACAAAAATCTACGACACTCTTAATAGACTTGGTTTTCACCTGATACAAACAACTTCCTCAACCATAAAACATACATTAAAAACTACCAAGCACTCTCCCAAAACCCTCACATCCGATGGCGGTATATATTCCATCCCATGTAACAACTGTCAAGAAGCGTACATAGGTGAAACACAACGAAAATTGAAATTAAGACTTAACGAGCACAGAAGAGATATAAGGAATGGTAACGCCCTAAATGCACTCTTTTGCCATTGTGCAGAACACGATCACTCATTTAATTTAGATCAAGCGAAAATTATTAAATACGTGATAGATAGAGCTAAAAGAAGACTTTTAGAATCAGCACTAATATTGAATACTAATACTATTACGCAAAGAAAAGGCTTCTAGCATTTAACCCCTAGCATAGGGAAAATAATAATCAAAGAGCAAGGTATCAGGGTGGATCCTGGCTAACCGTTTTTCCTTGAATGTTTCAGGAAAATGAGTAGTTTTGCAGAAGAAAAAAAAATGTACATATTTTTTTTATGCATTTTTAAAAGTGTATATATAGACATCGAACAACCCAACCTTCCCATACGCACACATATTTGTCCTTCCCGATATGGGTAGGATTCAAAAACTGTCTTTTTCGCACGATCTATGACTTTTTCTTTTCTTACATTTTTATTTCAATTATCCTGAAGATGCCCACTGAAATAAGGACGAAACGTTGATTTTTAATAATTTCATTCGGTTTTTCTATTTTTATTAATATATATATATATATATATATATATATATATATATATATATATATATATATATATATATATATATATAAGTAAGAAAAAGTATTTCATCCAAGGCATGAAAATTGTTAAAAAAATGTTTTTACTATAGGCTTTAAAAATAAATGTTCAAAATTAAATTTGAAATTTATTTATCTTCAAAGTGTGATTTTATATTTTTTACAAAGGTATAAAAATGTAATTGAAAATGAATCATAAAATTACCTTGGACTTATTTTATGTACTGTACATTGTGTTGCACTTTAAAAAAATCATTGAAAATGTTATATCTATAACATTAATTGCTAGATGAAAGATAATGTTTTTAAATTGCAACAAAATGTGCATTACATAAAATAAATCAAAGTTAATTTTTTGATTCAGTTTGAATTAAATTTTTATACCTTAAAGGTCAACAATATTTGTGTCAGTTTTACAAATAAACGTAATTTAACCCCATTTAGTTAAAAATGATTTAACTATTATTATACAATCTCTCTCTTTTTCTGTCTCTCTCTGTCTCTGTATATATATATATATATATATATATATATATATATATATATATATATATATATATATTATGATTATAAAACAAAAGTCGGCTTGTTTGCTTGGACATTTAAACTGTCTTAAATGTTTGTTACTTCGGGTTTCGACATATTTTCTGCTGTTCAAACAATACACAATGTTAAAATAGTTCCGTTGAACTTCTTGTAACGTGGTTTCCTTACTACTAAATGTTATTTACCCATTTTTGGTTAAAGAAAAACTGGTTTTAACTTCAATACGCAATATATAAAATGTGCATAACCATATTTTCTTGTTTTTCCAATTAGTCGATGCTAACGATTTATTGTTTTTCAAACCGTAGTTTTAAATATGTTCTTTTCAAGGATTGTGGGGGGTAGAACATTTGCTTTAGTTGTGCTTTTAGTAGTGCCGCTTTAGTTTTTATTAGTGGTTGCAGTAGCCCTCTGGTGGATTCCTTAAATTTTGTTTTTTCACTCATCACTTTAGAAATGATTTTCAAGAAAAAGGCAATATAATCTCGAAATCACTTTAATTTTTTACATTTTTTTATGTTACACTTTAAGAGCCAACGGGTTGACTAAATAAAAAAACATTACAGAAGGAGAAGCAGATCTGATATTCTCAAAGGGACATTCGCAAAAAATATGCAAAAAATAATACAAATGACAGAGGGAAAAACTGAATGTATCAACGTCAAATCGGGGCTGAAATTCGATTCTTAAAGAACCTTCTATGTGAAACTGAATCTTGTTCGTAATCTTTAGATATAGATTTTGTTCATTTTTCTTAGAATCTGGTAGGTTAGTGTCCGATAATCCGTAGAAATAGCTCATAAAGTACGAAAAGGAAAAAAAGAGGGGAGGCGATTGTTCGGGT
This sequence comes from Euprymna scolopes, assembly GCF_053919585.1. Lineage (NCBI taxonomy): Eukaryota > Metazoa > Mollusca > Cephalopoda > Sepiida > Sepiolidae > Euprymna > Euprymna scolopes. The sequence continues at coordinate 83,444,741 of NC_136489.1, forward strand.
GCACATAAATATTTTTAAAATATATTTTTTTTTACTCCAGTTGTGCGTTATTTAAAATAGAATTAATTTTAAATATAACGATGTTTTTCGTGTCCAAAATTATTTATTACAATAACTTTATTTGTTTTCTTCATTGCTAAGCGGAATTGCTTTTAAACTATAAAAAAACAAAAGCAAATGTGCATTTCTATATAAAAAAAGTACTTCATCAATTTATATAGTAAAAATTAGTTTGTTTTGTTTTTACAAGGGAACGCATCGTATTTTACTCACATACAAAGAAACCAAAACGCAACATTTTTGACTTATACATTTAAACGAGCTTTTAATATAATATAGAGGAAATATTTTTTTTACATAACAAAAAGTAACATTTTAACATAGAGGATCACTTTCCTCCATAAATTTAACATGAAATGAGACCCCACTTTTAGGAGACGTAATAGCAAGCAATTTTTGAAGTTTGAAGCCGGGAGTGGCGGAGAAAATTGAGATAGTGTGGCGGTCAGCTTATATATTCCACAAATTTTAAAAAAAAATACGTGCATGCGTTTTCATTTTTTAAAACATTTGCTAAGAAAAATCTCACCGTCATGTATTACTACAATAGTTTATTCTTATTCTCTGATATGTTGAGCCGTTATCAAACACACACACACACGCACACAACACAAGTGTGAGTCTGTACAATGCAAACTCTTTCTTTGTATTGTTTTCTTTCTGTTCTTTTCAACATTTTCAACTGATTACACACCTCTTATATAATAGTTTCTATTTAAGCAAAAGGCAATAATGGGCAGGCATTTAGTACACAATACATCCTGCATTGTTTTTGCTGGTCGCCATTTTTTTCCAAGCGCGTGCATTCAATTTTTGAGTGTGCATTAATTCTAATTCTTACTCGCTTACACTTTTACACAATTCTTACTCGCTTACCCTTTTACACAAGTATGCTGTATACTCACTACTTCATGGCTAACTAGTGCAATTAGATCGGGTTGACCTTGTTCTATTAGGTTGAGGGTACCTGATTGACAGTTCCTGGTTACTGTTCCCGACTAGTAGTACAGGAACCCCAACTCTTTGGTAGCGCTTAGAGCAGCTGCTCCATTAACAGTTGAATAATATCGCGATGTTTATAGTGCCATGTCGCGCATGGAAAGGGGCCCTACACTCATCCCCGGTGGGCTTTCCTGAGCCCACAATCCTAATTGGAGAAAGGACAGCTGATGGTCTACTTGTGATGCATGTCTGATGCTCTGCATAACCTCTTGTTTAGCTCCCCTTAGCAAAACCGAAACTCTTGATGATCAAGCCTTTATGTGCTTTAAACTAAACATGCAACACAACATTAGCTACTTTTATTTTCTCTACCGCTCTCCCTCGACCCAGGACTGCACCATAATAAACGAAATCTCTGACAGCATAGACACGGCACTCTCCCTCGACACTAGCGCACAATTCATGTATGTTTGATTTAATGTCCACCACAAAACTGGCTTGGATTCTCTACGTACACAGATGCAGCGGGCAGCACAACTCATAGTTTCACTATATCTCACTCCCTATCACAATTTTTTACGTTTCCAACACGTTTCCCTGGCCAGGAAGAACAACACGCATCACTTCTAGATATGTCTTTGTTCCCGATGATTGGATAACGAAGGTCGACAGCCCAGTCGGGACGCGGATCATGCAGTGATAATGATTGTAATCGCCCTACACTCTAAAGCCAAAACTGAAAATTCAGCGCTCAAAACAACGAGATATTATGAAAAGGGTGACGGGGAAGCCATCAGAGAACTAATCAGTGATGCCCCATGGGGAAATATTTTTTCTCTCCCTGACTTGTTAAAAACTGCAATCGAAGCGCATGTTCTCATGCAGAAATTTAATAGTAAGCTCCACTCTCCCCAATGGTTTACTTCGACTTACGCAACTGCCATTGCTCAAAAGCAGCATGCATACCGCAGATTTAACCGACATAATACCAGTTCAAACAGACTGAAGTATATAGAAGCTAGAAATAGCGTTAAGAAAGACTTAGCGAAAGCTAAGAGAGAATTCACGGAAACCACTAAAAAACGCATCGAAACACAAAAACTAGGAACTCGAGACATCTGGAAAATCTACAACAGTGTGGTAAATAATAGGCAATCAACAATTCCCCCACTAACCAACAATCACGAGGTTGTCTCCTCAGTACCCGAGAAGGCTAACGTTTTTGCCAGTCAGTTTGCCTCAAACTCCACACTGGACCCTTCCAACCAACCCCTGCCTGACTTTCCTTTGCGGACAGGTGCCACGCTAGGCGATCTGAAAATCAGCCCTGCTCAGGGGCATGCTATCAAAAAAAAAAACTTGACACTTCAAAAGCATGTGGACCCGATCTCATCCCAGCTGTGCTATTAAAAAATGCTATGCAGAAGTAGCTCCAGTTCTCTCCAAACTCTACATCAAATGGCTTAATGAAGTTTGCGTTCCGAGCGGTTGGAAAACTGGTTCTGTTGTACCAGTATTCAAGAATTCTGGCGAAAGGACCGACCCATCAAATTATGTCCCCATTAGCCTCCTCCCACTTTTTTGCCAAAATATTTGAGACCTTAATTAACCATGCTTTAGTCCATCACCTTACAGATGCTAAACTTCCGACTGACCAACAATATGGATTTAGACAAGCCCGTTCAACAACAGACATCCTAACTGTAATCTGTGAATGTGTATACAATTCACTGGACAAAGCGGGGGAGGGCAGAGCGGTAGCTCTAGATATATCTAAAGCTTTTGAGAGGGTATGGCATGAGGGTCTCCTCAGGAATATTAGATCATACGGTATCACTGGTAGAATACTTAACATAATTAAATCCATCTTAGATAAGAGAAAAATCCAGATTGTCCTCGACGGTCGTACATCTAAAAAATATGATATAAATGCAGGAGTGCCTCAGGGGACTATCCTTGGACCTCTATTGTTCCTGATATTCATAAATTACCTCCCCGACAAAATTGCCTCTGAGATGGGTATATATGCTGATGACACTACACTCTATAACAGGCACGACAGGAAGACAAATGAACACTTTTCTAAAGAAATGGCAGAAACACTAGAGGAAGACCTCCAATATGTAGTGGAATGGGGACAGAAATGGCTGGTCACGTTCAATGCCGCAAAGACTAAACTAGTTTAATTCAATAATTACAAGAAACCCTCTCTACCACCTATAGCAATGGCCAAGGTCTCTCTATCTGAGAGTACATCTTTCAAACTCCTTGGGCTAACGTTCACAGGGAACAAGAGTTGGAAAAATTAAATTGAAGGCATTGCCAGGGCCGCTGCAAGAAAGGTGGGCTCTCTCTACCGTGCTAGACAACTACTAACACCCGAAAGTGTCACCATTCGCCTATGTATGGTGTATTGCTGTCACATTTGGGCTGGTGCATCTGCTACTAGTCTCTCGCTCCTTGACAGGGTTCAAAAGAGAGTCGCAAACCTGATAGGCCCTGAACTGGCATCTAAGCTTCAGCCTCTGTCCCATCGACGAAATGTTGCATCACTCTGCCTGTTCTACAAGTATTTTAGTGATGAATGCTCTGATTAACTACAAGCACTTGTGCCACCACGATGTGAGCACCCTCGACAAACCCGACAGGCTGCTAAATCTCACCCCCACACTCTTGAGATCCCTACATGTAAAATATCTTTCTACTCCAATAGTTTCTTCCCCAGAACCGCTAGACTTTGGAATTCCATTCCAGGTCACTGCTTCCCCAACAGTACTGATGTGCAGAAGTTCAAGTGTAACGTGAACCGACATCTTGCTGCCCAAATCCCTACATAGCACGCCAGTAGTTGTTGCCCCTGATAGTAGCCCCCTACACCAAAGTTGCAATTGGCCTTGTTTGGGGTGAAAATGTAATAAAAGAAACAAATAAAAATCTATACTGACCCAGCGTGTAACAGGTTGTTTTGTACACACACACACACACACACACACACACACACGCACACACACACACAAACACACACATACACACAGAGATATATATAGATATATATGTATGTATATATATATAGTGTGTGAGTATGTTTGTGTGTAGTTATATATATATATATATATATATTCTTCCTTATATTCATTTGCGTTTCTAATGCATTAGATTCTTAATATTTATGCTTTTGTATTCTCAAAAATTTATATAAATGAACGTATCGCAGAATAGATCTTCTAATCTGCTTCTTCTTCTTATTATTATTATTCTTTTTTTTTAATTTACTTATATATATTAGTAATATTTCATTTTTTTTCATTGTTTCGTATCAGTATGAATAGTAATGATATTGTATCCAAATTTATTTTATTAGAAAATTAGTATTTTTCCACATGAGAGCTTTGTATTTTACAGCGGCTCTGGTTTTAAATCTCCGAAACAGCTACATGGTAGAAAGTTGATGATCGCAGTAGACTGTTTAGTAATCGTAGGATAGTTGTTTCTTTCATTTTTTAAATTGTTATTCTTGTGCTAATATCTGAATAATTTTCGAAAAACACGCAGTAACCATTAAATATATATTTAATTATGACTGGTTGCGAACGACCATGGGCTGCGCGTGTTTGTGTCCGACTTTCTCGTAAATCGCGTTTGCCTCTCCCGAAGTTGCGTCATGGAATAGGTCATTATTAGTAGTATTAGTAGTGCGTATCCAAGACTTCCCTCTTAAGCTTTTTGTTCGTACAAGCAGTTAACACTTCTTGCATTTAAGATCGATCATTAGTAGATCGGTGACAATTCTGTTCCGAACCGACTGTCTTATTCAAGTGCTGTTTGGAGATGTTCAAGATCAAATGTATCGAATATAGTCGATCAGTCCTTCCTCCAGCTGTGGTGTATCTCTGGTGTCATCTGAGCGACATCTTTTTATTTATTTATTTTTTTGTTACAGTCGGGCATTATATAAAATATACAAGCTACAACACCATGTAAGCTTGCGTCACTCGCTACTTTTATTTTCAGGTTTCGATCACATTGTGTTACAAAATGATCCATTGTGAAATCCGCACATGCACGAATCTGATATATCTTCTTAGTCCCAGTTACGGTAATGAATGCCCAATCACAAGTGTTTATATTTGATATTGTTCCGGCCCTTTGTAGCCGATGCAGTTCCACATCAGTTTTCTCAGTTGCCTCAAACGAGACTTATCGTTTTCTTTTTCTTGAATACGGGTAGAACTTTTTCCACTCAGTGCGAATTTTGCTATAGCCTTAGTACATTTTCCGAGACTAGATTTGAACACATCTAGAAAGTTTTCGTTTAAATCGTCCTCGTAGGTAGAATCCTGTCGACAAGTCTTCTACTTTATAGCAGATTTTGTTCATAGTTTTTCCAAAAATTAAAATTGTTTTTTCGAAGAGTTTTTAGGTGTTTATAGACATAACTTTTCACTTTTTTGGTAGTGCAATTTATATGTTAATTTACATGACTCAGAATAGATTGTCTAATCTTCTTCCTCTTCTTCTTCTGATTAATTTTATCATATTTACTGATATATATTATATTTTTTTACATATCAGTATACATATTAACGATGTTGTATCCAAATCTTTTATTACAAAAGTAGTATCAAGCATCACAGTGTAACTTGGTTCTCCCTCAAATTTTACTTCATCGACTGTGGCTGCTCTAGTTGACTTTTACGCATAATTTGTTGTTCCATCTCTTCCATGTCTGTAGGTTGATAATAAACTGGACTAAACCGGAGCTCAATTGCAACTCCACAATCTAATTAACGATGTTGACAGTGATGTATTTCCACTGATTCTCTCGTTTCCCTGTCGAATTTTGTTCGTCGAATCCTTTGTTCTTGTTCGTTTTCCAATTCGTCGCTTTGTGGCCTTTTCTGACACACTATTTGCATATTTTGTTTTTGTAAAAACATCTATCGGACAAATGTTTTCGCCCGCAACCGATGCACGACTTTGCAGGATAATTCGATTAAGAGATTGGATGGTCAAACTTTGGTTAAGGCTGTTTTTTTTCTCCTTTGTCTTTTTCTATGAGAGTAATTTCATGGGAAGAAATTAATCGGATGATTCCTCGATGCTTGGTGCATCGTTCTTTACACTAACTACACGTTGGCAATCCTCTGCCCTCTTCTTAGGAATCATCCCTTCTTCATTTTCAAGTCTAGATATGGTTAGTTGTCTCATCTCTGCGTTTTTTGCTGGGACGAGACTCTTTGCAAAAATCAAAGATTTGAAATCATATGCTTATATTTAATCGACGCAAAAATCGTCACAGTGTTTAACAATAGACACTAAGGTGAGATAATCTCGTCGTCGCGTTTGCTCAGGTTGAAAATCTTCCATCTCTTAGTACAAAGCAGCTCGTTCGGTCTGAAGGTTTCAGATAAGAGCTTAAATGCTTCGAAAGATTCCAGATTATCTGTTTTTCTGAATAAAATATATCCAAAGGACTAATTGTGTCCTGTGGTTCCTAGCTTCCATGGAAGTAGACAGACATTCTTTACATTGCTCCACTCTTGACAGTCGACAGTGAATAAATCTTCGTATCAACTATAAAAAGTGTTAAGCATCATATCATGCTTGAGAAGATAGTTAAATATATCGATGGAATTCCATTTGTTTTTTTTTGGGGGGGGTGCAGTTCTCGTTTCCGTCTTATTCAACACTTGAAAACTTAATTCCTCGTGCTTCTTCTGTTTTTTTTTCGTCTCGTGCCTCGTCTTGTTTTTTTTTTTCATGAAAGAAACAATTCTGCGTCTTATTCCTTCTTTTGAAGAAAGAATTCCCTGTTTTGTTTTTTCCGTCGCAGAAGGAAATTCTCCTTCAATCTATGTTGATGAGCCATCTGTGTTTTTAATTGCGTAATTATTACCTTAAAGTCTTCCATATTCGTAACTATTCCAGGCGAGCGACAAAATAGTTGTTTTTCTAAAACTAGTCAAAGAAAAATCTCGGGAGCAAAAAAATGTCTTATTTTTGTGTGTGTGCGTGCGTTTATGTGTGGGTGTCTGCGTGTGCCTAACGTGAGAGAAAAGGATTTAAAAATGACAATGTCTTTTATTTGTGTGTGTGTGTACGGAGAGGGAAGAGTATGTTTCTATAATTGACTGAAACAAAAATGACGTTCTTATTAGAAAAAATATGTCAACGTGTCTATATATATATAACTGTTCACTTCCAATCGGAGTCAGGGACAGCAAAAGAATATATCCACAACTCTAGACAAAAAAAAAATTAATAATTTAGCATTCCCGGTTTATAGGAAAAATTATTTTCAACGAATGCTAGAAGCAATAAAAATCTTCAATAATTTAACCATCTTAAGAGTGGAATCTATTTCAGAATTATTTAACCAAGTCACTTGCTAACAATTGTCGAATTAGATCAACGCCTTTCTTTTTAAGTTGAAAGATTAATTCTCATACGTGGACATCCAAATATCGAATTCAGGTTAAATTGTTCCTGCTTTAAACAGCACAACGGGAAAATAATTTATCAGTTCATAATTACGTCTTGTTTTTTTTCCAAGAAAAAACTACTTGTTCAACTTTCAAGAAATAACAAAACATTACTAAAATACTGGCTTGCAGGATCTTTTTCTAACGAGACCAGGAGGGGTTTACATCTGAATTCATCACTTTTCGTATTTACTGACTTATATTTTTTTTCAAAAATTCCTCCTGTAACAAGTTGTTTGCAGGTATTTTGTGTAGAGCCGATTTTTTCTCCCCACAGTGTTTTTTGAGGTTTCACGTGTAATTCAAATTTATTATCAGCAGTGTTGTGAGAACACTGTAGTATTTTAAAAATCAGTTTTCCATAATGAATTTTCGAAATAAAATGTCATAACATAATTTTTGCGAAAATAACTAACCTTAAAAGAGCCGTGTGATGATATAATTTTCATTTTGTTGTGACGTATATTTAGTGAAATATTGATATTTTACAAATCTGCAATATAGCGATTGACAAAGTATATATATATATATATATATATATATATATATATATATATATATATATGTGTGTGTGTGTGTGTATGTATGGATATATATATATATATATATATATAAATCAGGGTGGTGCACAAGCAATACCGTTTTCTCACATATGCTACATTTATATATTATGTCTGCATTAAGTCCACATTATATATATACATAACAGATATAGAAAGTTATTTTCAAATAAGAAAGAAAATATTACTCCAAACGAAAGGTATCCCAATTGAAATTGAATCGTTCACCATTTCGACAAATAGTATATATAAATGTCACACAAATAAAAAATGATACATCTAAAACATATAATTTTCATGGATGTAGGAGATTTATAAATAATCTTATATGTATAAAGGATACTAATGTATTCGAAAAAAAATAAACATCTCATTTATCAAAAGGAGTTAGAATTGAATTGTGAGCATAGAGTCCAACAGGCTACATTTCTTTATTTAGATATAAAAATTGAGGATTGGTATTTTCTTTATACAATATTCGATAAGAGAAATTCTCTTCCGTTTTCAAATAGTTCGTATGCGGCATAAAGTTAGTACCTGCCCTGATTTTATATTTTATGAAACCGTCAGTTTAGAGTTATTGAGAATAGCTCGCCTTACTAGAAAATTTAAAAAAGTGTTATACCCCTAGTTTCTAGCTTAGTAATGAGGATAATAAAACAAGGTCGGGATAAAACAAAAAAAATAAACAGTTAAATAAAGCATTTAATCGTTTTCTTGATGGTTTTGTAATAGTATGAAATTAACCAGAATGTATTAATAAAGGGAATTCAGAACTATATTATACATATATAAAATGAATTATATAAAATTATTAAGAAGAGAAAAAATGTATATATCCATAAATTTATTAATTTTAAATAAATAGGAATGTAAATATATAAAGGATAAATCATAGTAGAAAGTGAAACGAGTCAAATCGACTAATGCTAATCCGATAAGTACAAAACTAGTAAATGAACTAATATATTCATTCTTAATTTGGAAACAAACAAATGTAACACGTAAGGGGTTTATTTATATTACATGAATAGGCTAGCCAAAAAAATTAGGAATAAGAAACTAGATCTTATATCTGTAACATATTTTATTCTTAAGATTAAGAGAGGTAGCGCTTGATCAACACTTCTGGGAAATAATGATGTGGTATATTGTATTATGTTTAAATCTCCGAAACAGCGTTTAGTGGTAAACGACTGATGATCCATTAACTGTACATTAGGACTGTAGTGAATTTGAGACAGCAAGTAGATGCAAGGATAGCAGATGATTAAATGACCTACTGACTAAATAGATTTCTAACGAATGATAAAATATAAAAATAAAATTAGTCTTTTTTATATAGAGTTTAATGTTAAAAAATCTTCTAAGACGATATATATATATATACACATATATATGTATATATATATATATATATATATATATATATATATATATATATATATATATATGTAGTCATGTTATATATAATTTTACGGCGCGTTTTCCGCTCTGCCGAATCGCCTTATTCTTAATTCCTTCGTTCTTAATTTCGTCATTCCTTTTTACAGGCTTTTCAGGCTTGAGATCTTATGATACCCCTGGCTTAGAAACTATTAACGAACGTTAAGCACCAGGGTTGTTTCAGAAATTTCAAAATAAAGTATAGAGCCTAGAAGATGAAGACGGTCGCAACTTGTTGACCGAAGTTGATAATAAACCTTTGGAAATCTTAATTGAAGCCTATCCTCGCATAACAACATCAGAAGTTGCAGTTGAACTCTAGGTTGAATACTGAACAGTTGTCCGCCGTTAAAGGAAACAGGGGAGTCAAATATCCACCTAAAACAACCGGCGACGTTCGCAACAGGGCTGGAATGCAGGAGAATCTCAATTAATCAATCCAAAGCCGAAATTACACCAAAAAATTATGGTGACTTTTACAGTTATTTGGCCGATCTCATCAAAACTTCTTTAATGTGACCGAAAAGATTACGACGAAGTACTGCCGAGAAATTGACATAATGCCCCAGAAGGAACTAATGCTCCTCCTTGACAACGCTCACCTGCATGTTGCTCAACTGACCTTGCTGAGACTGAACGAATTAGGCTACGAGTCTCTGCCTCCTCCGCCATATAAACAATACAGGTAGACCTACCGATTATCAATTGTCAAATACCTCGACAACTTCCTGCGCGAAAAATGCTTCAAATGGCGGGATGATGTCAAATCTGCCTTCATTGACTTGATCACTTTTAGAACTCCGGGTTTCTATTCTAATGAAATAAATAAATGTGTGTCTAGTTAGGGAAAATGTGTCTAAACTAATGGTTTTCATTTCGATTAATAAAATTTATTATGAAAGGAGGTATGATCTTTTGAATTTGAATGTCCAAATGCGACATTATTTTGTACAAACTTTATATATATATATATATATATATATAAGTGTTTCTCTATGTGTGTGTTGCTATGCCTTTTAGCAGAGATAAAAATGATTTGTGTACAGATATATATTTCAGCGTTACTATCAAAACATTATACATTATAAATTATATCATTTGTTAAAGATATGATTTTGAAAAGCAGTTATCTGTTCGTACATGTATATCGCTTAACACACGCACACATACACACATATATATATGTATACACACATATATATAAATCTCTCTCTCTCTCTCTCTCTCTCTATATATATATATATATATATATATATATATATATATGTGTGTGAGAGGATGTGGAAAAGATTAATAGAACAGAGAAAAAGAGTAGAAGATGGGAAACAAATGGAAACAAACAATTCCGCATAATTGCATGCCAGAAGCGTTCCCGTTAGAATCCATCCAAAATAGTTTGATGAGAACCAACAAAAACATTTGCAATCCATTATCTCGTAGAACATTACACCCGGCTGTATAGTAAGATAAACGACAAATAACAAATTCCCTATTATTCGTCGATTAACCCAATCCTGAAGCATAGCATGAAAAAATCCAGAAGTGTCTATGTTCGATACGTATAACTGAATAGGCGTAGATTTTGTAACGGATGTCTCCCTCTGGTGAGGGAAACCTTATAATAAGCACACATTGGATGACAATAAAAATATAAAATATGCTCTAAGCCGCATACTATAGACTTTTTTAAACATTGATAACAGTATGCAAACTATAATTGATTAATTCTTACAGATATTACCCTTACACACAATATATTTTTGATAAAATGTGTTGGTTTTAATTCGTTGTGGAACTGTTACAAATAAAGTAGTTTAACAGATTTACTCTTTATTGTTAGATGTTTTTCACTTTGCACAAAAAATTATAAAGCGATTTGAAAATTATATTAAATAAATCAGCCATCATTAATCATGTTTTTTTTTTTACTTTACAGGATTATGATTTTTACCCAGTCAAAGAAATAAATATTCGTCGGGGGGTTCGGTTTTTTTATGTAAAACTATGCGGAGATTTGCATATAAGTACATACGGGAAGCACATCCATTACAGTTTAAATAGGTTTACAGACTTATATTTCATAATTTAAATCATAGGTCGAATTACGCATTCAACGATTTGTAAAAACGAAATCAAAGCATACCACCCAAATAATCACGGTCAACAAGAGTACCCCCCAAGGAAATCTAATTCATCTCTTTCTTTGATGTCTTAATTACCAACTATGTGTGGACTTAGAAGTAATCTAATTGTTTTCTCCTTGTAAACTCCTCCGTTGTCTTGACATTTTGAGAATCGAACTTACATTCGTCAATTATCTTAAACTGCTATTATCTAACATGGAAATTGCTACTCTGCTGTCAAGACTTGGGCAGATATATGCAGGAACCTTGAGTATATATTCGTATAACCGTCCCCCTGACGAGAAAGCAAATAACTGACTGATATAATCAGGTGGTTATGAATTTTAGACTAGAAATTAAACAATGCATGTGCAAAATATTTTTCTCTGCGTATTTATTTCGAATCGGTATTTAAACTTAATTGAACATTTTCTCACAGTATTGACAAAGCCCAAGTATATGTGTTTGATTAATCAATGCCAACCATAGTTATTAGATCGGCACCTCAAGTTACACATATGCAGTTTGTCACGGTATTTTTCGTTTCTCTACAGCGTATTCTTTACACAGGCAGATATGCTGGCTACACGTTTTTCGGATTATACAAAAAAACAAGTTTAATTTCTAGACTTACTTCTAACCAAAATCGCCGATGGTTGTATAACAAATGCCTATAGTCTACTTGGAAATTCCGACCACCTTGTGATATCAGTAGTAAACACTTTTAGATCCTAAACTCAGGGTGAGGAGCCGTTGCGCAAAACGAACAGTTCCTACCTAAATGATTAAGGAGTGATAAGGGAATACATTACAGATGGCGTATACACCAATATATTTACTTCTCTTTTAATGGTGTTGCAATGAGGCAACTGGAGGGTGGATTGTAGTCATTGAAAACTACACTACAATCTATCAGCTTCCTTCTCGATTTCACAAAAATCTTTGTCAGTACACAATCAAGCTTCTCTCTGGCTGACAGTATAGCTGTCGATAATATATTTCTACTGTGTATATTTCCACGGTAATCTGAGCGTATATACCTATACACTGATTAAGATGATGGAAAATAAGTCCGTAGCCTTTAATATTACAGAACTTTTTTACAAAGGATGGAATGAAGCGTTTCTAACGAAATATTCTTCGTTATTGAAAAGTGCTAAAGATAAAGAGATTTCTATTAGACAATAAATGAAATCGATGAAATTATATCTTATAAGCATAGTGTCAATGCAACAGTTGCTGGTCGTCGCAACTATATTATTTATGATGATTATAAAAAAAAAAAACTGACATCAAATTGTGACGGAGATTTACTTATGATACAATTCTCAATAAAAAGGTACGGAGGAAATACGGATGTACTCACAATCACACATATACCATGTCATAATAGAAAACAACGCCCAGTCTGTAGAAGAATAACACCTTTATATGCTAATGAGACTAAAGTTATGTTATACGAGTACAAAATTATTTTCGACAATCGATAGGCATTACTAATAACACTCTACGTAAAGCTCGTCCTTAATTCTTCTCGCAATACATTTAAAGACAACGTGATCTGGAACCAAAAACTCAGGTACAAATAGATAATTGACCATATCTATTGTGCTATACAGTTAATCATTCCTAAGATTACTCGGTAACTCTATAAAGCAAGCCCATGCATGAAGTTTGTTCTTTTTTATATTTTAACTCGTGCATATAGCACTAGTCCCTTCTCTTGAGCAGAGTCCAACATAATAATTGTGGGGTATATGATTAGAAAAGAAAAAAAGAAAAAGAAACGTACCGGGCGTATCTGCATCGCTCTTTGAGAAAGAAGGAGGAAAGGGTCGGCAGTGCATTTGTATACGCGAAGGGCATCTTTGGAAGGCAGAGCATGATGGGAGAAGCAATTTTTCCCCTGTCTCTTCCTTTTTTTCTAGATAGGAGGATATAAAAGCTTGGAAAAAATCCCTGGGGGAGCAGAGAGAAAAGAGTCGTGAACATCTTCTCTTGAAAAGAATTTCGTATTGCTGACGTTCAGATTGTGCGGCGTGACTTTGGTGGCGAGAGGCCAGCTGTGGTCGATTGGAAAAGAAGAGGGCAGAAACGTGCTGTTTTCGAGAGAGTGACTCACTCTTTCACGAATTCCAGAACCGAATCCTGATTATAACCCTAGAATAATTGTCCATTTAATTGGTCAAAAGTGTAAACTAAACGTTTCATCAAAGAGAAAAATATATATATATGGGTGGGTGTATATATATGTATATATATATACACCCCCACACACACACATATATATATATATATATATATATATATATATATATATATATATAGAGAGAGAGAGAGAGACAGACAGACAGACAGACAGACATACAAACATATACGATGCTTCGGCATAATAAAAATGTTGCAAAGTTTGGAGTAGTTTTCCTGAATAGTTTATACCAAATTACTTGTCGAATACACTTAGATTTGTTCTCGCTATTGCATGCAATAATAATCATATTAATCTCATTGCTCTGATCCAAATAGGCAGGTCGCTTATGTCTAAGCACTTATAACAGCAACGTTTCGCTAAACGACCACTCCGATCGGTGGGATTGTTTCTAAAAATAAAAAAATAGCAATTCAATGAATAGAAAAAATATATTTTGCGTGTTGCGTTTTATCTTAATAGAAGCGAACGCAATAAAAGTGATCGAACTAGAGAAAACTGTAAGAACATCGGTGGTAATCTGGTGAATTACTTAGAAATAGCATAAACTGAAAACTTTGCATCGAATAAATAAGGTTATACATTACCCGTCTTATCGTATCACAACAAACGTCCTTAAAAAAATTTCGACAAGATATGTTGATAGTTTTGAAAAATAAGTCGAATGGACCGTCCCAGACAGTATGAGAAATACAATATGTCCACTGCAATACACACAGACACAGACACACAGACATACACACACATACACACACACAAATATATTATATATATATATATATATATATATATATATATATATATATATTTACAGAGAGAGAGAGAAAGAGAGAGATGCAATATGGCGTATTGGAAAAATATAACGGTAACTGCAGCTTTTATTCCAATTTCAAATGTTCACCATCTCAAATCCCATTACAATTCTTTCTGACTGATTGATTGTTGCTATTTCATCTGATGATTTAAAGGCATAGTAGATTCACTAATATATATGATTATTAAGTGATTGATTTTGCGCTACGAAACATACTGTCAAGAATTGTATAAATAAACTGATTTTAAGGAATAAATTATAAGATGGGCAACATCATGAATTTTTGAATATCATTTGTTGTCAATTTATTCTATATATTGCTCTGTAATCACATTGGGTTTCTTATGTAATAATTAATATATAATAAGAAAATATATTTCTACAGAAATATATATATATATATATATATATATATATATATATATATATATATATATATATATATATATATATACTATCTGGAACCGGGAACATGCTTTTTCCACAATAATTTCGGCGGATGGCGGTGATTAGTCTTATGAGTAAACTAAGTAGTTCGGCGGATTCAGATAGTTGGTGGATGAGACCAGTGAGAGAAGTGTACACACTTGTTGCGCTCAAGGCTAACCCAGTGTTGCTTTGAAATTGTTGCCGAGTCCTTGGTAACTTTAGACTTGTTGGCGATGCTGAGTCTTGCTGCAAAACCCAACATCTGCAAGCAACCAACTGATTGCACCGAGAGATTACCACAATATTCATCCCTTATAGGTACAGTCTGTTCATGACTTTCAAGACCACTTTGAAGATGTGAAGTGGTATGGTGTTCTCCTTAGTTTTAGTCACACCGCAGATCATGAATGTTGCCAGAAACCTGATTTTCATCACCCTGGGCATGCTCACAAGCATTGCTCTGACGTGATTTTCTAATTTGACTGCGCTAGTACTTGTCATAAGTTAGGTGGATAGAGAACATTGTTACAGCGGCGCATCTCCGAACTCGCCCGGTTAACATTGTGTCATTTACAGACATCATAGAAGGCTCCTGTCGCTCTTGGATTTGAACACAACTGGCAAACTAGTACATGGTCAACAACAAGAAAAAATAAGCAGTTTTTATCAAAGGGAAATGGAACCATCTCATTTCTTTCTAAGACGACAATTTAATCGTTTTATCCTGTATATATATATATATATATATATATATATATATATATATATATATATATATATATCGTTTTATCCTGTATATATATATATATATATATATATATATATATATATATATATATATATATATATATATATATTTATATGTATATATGTGAAAGGGTGTGTATATATGTGCGTGCGTGTCTGTTTATATGCCTTATTACGGTTTTGGATTTGTGTTGAAAGTGGATGCCACATAGGTTTTCATGAGATTATACTAAACTGTTTACATATTACAATTAGTATAGTTATACCTGTGAATTTCTAGGTTAATTCAACACATTGTGTCCAAACGCACAACTCTACACCCCTCACTATTTCAAACTGATTTGCACAAGGCGACATACGTTTGAATGCAACTCGTTTTCTTTGCACAAGGCGACATACGCTTTAATGCAACTCGTTTTCTGTTCGTTTCACGGCCGAATTTAGTCAGCTGTCTTGTTTGCATACGATCGGCGACCCTCTGCCTCGTCTAGGTGATTGTTTACAATAAAACCAACTGGATGTCACCATTTAATTCTTTCTTTCCCTTTTTTTACACACACACATGCTAGCCAAGTAAATTGATATTTTTCCTATAAAAATATTGAGACGTGACCGTCACAGGGGACGATTGGGCTCCCCACGGAGGGGGCGAATCAAGACTCCCAAAATGTTGGAGAAGCCGGGCAGATATGATTTCTTTTTTTCTTTAATGATCGTTTGTGCGCCCGAGCCACAGCAAAAGATCTGGCTGAAAGCAATATTAGATTGTTATGAAAATCGTTTACAATAACATTTTTATTTTATTTGTAAAATGTGCTCCGAAAATTGAATAACTCAAGATTCGAGGCTAAGGATGTTTATGGGTTGAGTACAATGCCCGCGACCCAGAGTGACGATATAGAGGGAGACCCCTTGCAGAAACACAGGCGAACATGGGGAAGAGCGAACCTCTTCTGGAGAGTAGGTGACATAACTGGATACGGTTGGCCCAGAAAATGGCCCCGGTTTCACCTTTTCCCTGAGTATAAGAACGGGTCCCAGAGTCGATACAGCAGTAGGCGCAGAGTTGAACTTAATTTTGGAGCAGAGTCAAGCACAGTTGAAGAGTCACCACACCCCTCTCTTTCAGCATCATTTCACCGCGTACCAAGGGTATTTAACCCATTTTTACACAGCGGAATCTGTCAAAATCAAAATTGAACTATGGACATTTGTATACAGCTATATATCTGTATATCTTTATGGAATGTAATCAGTAGAAAAGAGAGCTTAGTCGTGTCTTCTTTTGTTTTCCTTCTAGTCGACAGATAGACAGAGCGGCGACATATCAACCCGATCGTAAAATTAAACCAACGAAATGAATTGACGGGTCCTGCCATACTAAGACATCTTGCTTATCTACGAAAGACGGGTCGGAACTGGTTTAGATAAAGAATCACAAAATGCTCCATAGAACATTTAAGATAATTCAACGGTGGCAAGAAAGATTGTCTCTCCCTACTATAATTTTTTCGATAACTACAATGAAGTCCATTTATACCCTAATACATTGATTGAACGATTACGAGCAGTTTTTAGTTGGAGTTTATATACCGCGTAAAGTACATGTCGAATTTCCTCATTAAACTATGCAATTTTGCCTGCTTTTTATGATAACTGGAAATGCTCGCCGCTTATATTTATTGTAAACCATATTGCAAATTCATATTCTTTTTACTTAAATTATAAAGCTTCACGACATTGAACAATCAGGTAAAGTCTTTACATTCAGCGTAAAGTATTCTCATCATGTCACATTCGGAGGTGTAATTCACTTAAACTAAATATGTAATTCTATTTTTTTTCGTGTTTTTTTAATAAAACCAGAGGATGCTCGTGAAGTGTTATGGAGAATGTTATAACTTAGATGAGTATTTTTCTGTGTATACTTTGTAGGGTTAGATGATTTGTCAAGAAAAAATCGACAAGCAGCTGCCTTTGTACGCCTAAATAAACATTCTCGCCGTTTCTATGCAAATAAGACAATACGGGGAGGATAATAAAATATACTAAAAACAAAACGTCTAATTCAATACTGAGACAGATTTTTGCGAAACACGAATGTTGCTAATTCGAAAAAATTTTGTCGGGCAAGGTCACACAATTTTATTAAAACACACTTTAAAACTATATATATATATATATATATATATATATATATATATATATATATATATATATATATATATATATATATATATATATATATATATATATATATATATATACCTCCCAGGAATTTAAACTGCATTCTTTGTTTTAATTTTTGCCTTTTTTTATTCAAAGCTTCTTTATTGGATTTTTTTATATTTATGGCTAGGTTTCCTTACTCTTATCTATTTGCCTTTCTGGTACATAATATACTTGAGCTTTTATGCATTTTTATTCGCATAGCATTTATATGATAGTAAGCATGTCGAAGAATGAATCTTGTAATCTTAAACTTACTTATCAATATGTGTTCTTTTAAAAAAAGTATCTTACTATCAACTTTTTTTCATATATTAGTAAAAATAGTAACCGTATTATTTTACATTCGTTATTGGGGAAGTGGTATAAGCCATGTATTTAACATCGATTCTGTTTTTAAATCTCCGAAACAGCTACATGGTAAGCAGCTGATGATCCCCGTTTTCTATTTACAGCATTTTAGTTAAAGTTTTCTCTTTGCATCCTTATGTAGTTAAATACTGTTTTAAAATTAGAGACATTTGCGAAATAAGGATTATGTAAGTGCTAATCTATTTCTATTTTAACAACTTTAGTTAATGCCTTTTTTTCTTCCTAATATCCATCTGTTCCCTTTTGTCATTAAAAACTTTTTAGAAATCAGATTATGTAGGTGCTAAGTCTGAAATAGGTTAAAGTTATTTTTTCCTTCCAGGAATTTTAACTGCATTCTTTATTTTTATTTTTGCATGTTTTTTATTTAAAGCCTCTTTTAGAATATATATATATATATATATAAATATATATATAATTGTAGAAGGTGGTACAATGCAGAAGGAACGGAAAGACACAGGGCGAAGCAGTTGACAAATTTATTATTACAACTTATAAATACATGTGCACATATTAATATTTCATATATGCAGTATATTTATATTTGCACAGTGGTCACCTGGGAAAGTCGGTCTGGTGGTATGTCCGCATAATATAATATTTCGAGAAAGATATATTCGTCAGATATTACATTATGTTGACAAACGTGCTGTATATATATATATATATATATATATATATATATACGATTTATTTTTTATTACCGTATCTTTCTGTTAAGTTACATTATTGTTTCAGCTACTTGCCCGTTTTTTGGCCGTTGCAGCATCCTCAGACTTTTACAGAAATCTTCGCTATTTTGGCATAACAGAGTGAAAGAGTGAATGATATCAGCGGGTTTTAGGAGGACGGGAGAAATAGAGGAAGCGAACATGGGGGAAGGTGGGGGCGCTTGGTATGTCTATAATGTTTTAGTTTTGGGGTTTAAGGAACTTGTGGTGGAGGGGAGGGTCTGGGGAGTCTATTTCTGGTGTGGTTGAGGGCATAGGGATACATGGAGGGGAAGAGAATATGTGGGGTTTCTTTAAATTTCGGGTCGTAATGTTAAAGTTTTTTTGCGTCTCCTTGGTAAGATTATTTCTTGGTAAGTATCTCTTGACCTGTTGGGTGTTCGCTTATGTTTGGAGGCGGGGGGGCTATGATTCGATTTATTTATTTTTAGGTTTTATTTTGTTATTAATTGTTTGGAGGGGGTCAGTTAGCGGTCGCGGGCACGGGTACACACATGCGCACGTACACAAATATATATACTTAAAAAACGGTCACATGTACACATACTACCCCCACCATGGCGTGCAAATATATGCACAAATGTTCGCCTGCATACGTAGACAGCCGCGTTGCTCTCGCTTACGTCAAATTTTCTTTCAGGTGCTAAAATTGGATACGCGTGCGTTGGCATGAATGCGCTCATATACAGATACACACATACATACATCGACGCCCCTTCCCCAAGGAGGTTATTATGCGGGCTCATATGAAACAATAATGTAACTTAACAGAAATATATGGTCAAAAAAAATAAAACGCATATCTGCTCTACAACAGTATTGATCACTTTCTTCAGTTTTTATTAATTACCATTTCCACTATATATATATATATATATATATATATATATATATATATATATATATATATATTATGGCAGTGAAGTTTAGTTTCCTAGAAGTACATACATTGAAACAACATGTGTCTAACAAAAAAGTGCTCAGTGTGTTAACAGAGCAGGTATATTTAATTTATTTATACAAACATTTATTTATACACACATTTTTTTAAATCACTAGTTATTGGGGAGGTTATGTATTCAGGCTAAGCATTTTTTCTGTTTTCGAGGGAAATTCTTGTCCTGAAGACGTAATCCCGCTAATGATGGGTAATTACAGAAACATGTATGCACGTATGTAGCCATCAATGTTTGTACAAACAAATTAAACATATATATATATATTTATATATATATATATATATATGTATACATATATATATATGTATATTAAAATTGATTGGAATGAATTGATGAGTTAATAATAGATGAACAATTATCCAGGAAACTTTTTATTCTCTAGTGAAAATCTGTTATTTTGCACCAGCACAACTGCTGTCTATTTCAAAGATAATATGATATGGATCATAGATTTTTCAAGGATCAATATTTCGATCTACTACGAGACGTCTCTGTAAGCTGGTGACTGGCCAAATCGAGTGACTCTTAATGAGACTAACCGGCTCTCTCTCAATTTGGTTTCGATTGAAATGTTCGATCAACAAATAAGAGACATACAGACAGTGATAGAATGACAGAGCCAGAGACGGTGCATGTGCGTGTAATAACTAGACCGGATAAAATCAAAATGTAATGGTCAACATGAATATAATGACCACTAGGGTACTTTAAGAGAAGGGAATACATTTCAAAACAAACATAAGCAAAGTGAACGAACACAACTTTACGAATGAATTTGCGCCGATTTTAAATAAAATGCGGTAATGAGATATTTGCTAGCGTAATTTGAAAGATAGCCTTATTTAATACTAAACATAATTTTGACATTAAATAAACATAGATAGATGTTGGAGCAAAGCGTTAAATATTTTTAAAAAGTTGTGGAAGTTTTCAATAATTTGTTTTTATTTAAATACGGTCTTTACCCTTGATTTTATTAGCAAGGAAAACCTTATATTCGTCATTAAATCACAATCTTAAAGATGAAGATTTAAGTGAATAGTACAGACAACACTATAAAAGAACCGCTAATTATTAAACATACTACGTTATTACTAAAATAAACGGATCTTTTCTAAATAGCCTATATTTTCACAAGTGCGATAGGTGATTTGCTGAGTTCGACATGTCGAAACAAGATATCATAAAATCTTGAATAGCGAAACTTCTAAATGATGCAATTAATAGCCTAAATATGAAGCAAACGTACGTACACACTCATGCACAGAGGCATATATATATATATATATATATATATATATATATATATATATATATGTGGGATGTTTTAGGAGCGTGAATAAAGTTGAATGCCCGTGTGTGGGGGGTTATGTTGGCGGTGTGTGTGTGTGTTTGTGTGTGGGTGTGTGTAGCCACGAATAGGCTCCTATATTGTTGACTATTTAAAAAAAATGATTTCATATAATGATAGATTTATCAAGACACAGGAATGAGTATGTTTGATCTGGCAGAACGGGGGTTCATTAAAATTGTTGGTACTGCGTTCGCGGCTGCTCCACAAAGTATGGAAATAAAACATTTTAAATTAAAAAAAAACATTTGCAAGTGTTTTTTTATATAGATGTGCATAACAATACTTATGTTTCAACTTAAATAAGGATGGTATAATAAAATTGTGCAGTCTTCGTTCGCGCCTGGTCTCGAAAGCATGGAAATAGGCAGATACTTTAATAAATACTTTTCATATCTATCGGTGTAAGTATATTTTATAATTATGTTTCAGTTTGAAGAAATATGGTATAATAAAATTATGGGGGGGTTCGTTCGCACCTGACCTCCATAGAATGGAAATATGTCACAAAGTTTAACAAGTTTTTGTTTTTAACATAGATCCACAGAATATTGCGATAAGTGTTTCAGTGTGATCAGGTATGGTATAATAAATTATGAGGCTATCTATTTAGTTTTACTTTCATCATATTTTGCTTTGGTTTTGATACTCCCAAATTCAACCCAATTTTTCAACCCTTCCTTTTCATAACCTATCATAATTTCATAAATCAGAGTCCATTTTCTGTAGGTTGTTTTGGAACCCAGTTAACGACGGGTACTTTTGCTTGTATATATATATATATATATATATATATATATATATATATATATATATACGGCTGTATATATATATATATATATATACGGCTGTATATATATATATATATATATATATATATATATATATATATATATATATATATATATGGCTGTACTTGTATATATCAGTGTAAACGACGGGTACTTTTGCTAGTATATATATATATACATACATATATATACATATATATATATACGGTTGTGCTTGTATATATTAGTGTATATATACATATATATATATATATATATATATATATATATATATATATATATATATATATATATATATACTGAAGATTACTAATCTTTTTCCATACATTTTAAGAACATATAAAAGTAAGTATTATGAAATATTCAGCTAATCAGCCATTTTCTTTCGTTTTAATTTCATGAGATACAGTAGATTATATTTGAAGGTAAATATATTTCATATTTAAAAGTCACTTATAACTAAACCACTGAATGTCTAAAATGAATTAGTCCTGGCCTTCATTCAACACCACTAATCTAAAGCAGGTCATTACAATAAGTTACATGTATATAAACTCCAAAAAACTATCCCATAGGCTTATTCTTCTTGATCGAATGCGCGTCAGACTCATATGCATTTAAACGCATACATGTATTCATATTGAAAGTTTGAATGACTGCTATTGTGTATTTGTAACTCTATACAAATAATACTTAGAAGGTGAAATGAAAACACTAAATACAAAGGAATTCCAAAATTATTCTAAAATAACATAATACTCCCAGCCCCAAAAACATCCCATCGACACAAATATACGACGATTAGGATAACTTCATCATATTTGTATTACGTTATGATGCTACTATTATTTCGTTATAGTTTCCACAAGATGAACCATATGCGTATACGTGGATCTAAAGAAACCCAATAATATAGTTTAAGTTTCAATCAATGAGAGACAATGCTATCTTTTTTTACCAGATACATTAACAGATGTGTATATAACACATATACTATTTTAATACATTTATGGTATATATATATATATATATATATATATATATATATATATATATATATATATATATATAATGTCCCACTGAAAAGGAACATTCGTCTATTATTTAAATTGTCCGTACTGTTATAAAAGATGCTAGAATGTTTCCTTCTTTACATTTTTGCATGTCTGGACACGTTTAACAACATTTGGATATTCTGCCTGTAAATCTTCTCTAGTGATTCTCCTGATAGCTTTCATAATATTCTCCTTTAGTTGGTCTAGATTATTTGGATACACTTTTGCTTTAAATTCTCCAAAGATTTAAACAATTCATATGCTTATAAGTCCGGGAAACCTGTCCCCCATAAGCCTTTGCTCATTTTTCTCTCGTATGTAAGCATGTCATTAACTCGTTTTAGTGATCTATGAGACGTGTGGTATGTAGTGCGATCTTGTTGAAAAGGAAGGCATTTGTCTTGCGGTGTCAGTTGATCTTAAAGTGAGAGATTAGAGAGGTCGGATTATATTAAGTTGTCGATCCTATATATAGATGTAGAATAGCATTTATTATGGACAGAGTTACTGCATTGAGGCATCTTTATCCTCCTCCCGGGCAATTTCACGGATTTCGATTTTTATAAAATATTGGACTGTGAAATATCTGTTGATCATCATTCAATCTTGTGCAACGTTTTGTTTCCCTTCTAGTGCACTCGCCAAACACACCACTCACACACACACACGCGCGCATCGTTTATATTACGTGTTTTAACAGCGGATATAAAATAATAAACAAATCAGCAGGTAAATATATGCATATTGCAATTACTTCGGTACAGGGAATAAATGACAGTAAAAAAAATAAATTGGTAAAAAAATGTCAACCTAAAAGGTAATAGATTCAGAAAAGATAAAAGATAAGAGAGAAAATAACTATAATGAAAAAAAAACTACTTATAAATGAATGAATATCAATACGAATAGCGAACCCCAATTCTCCTCTAGCTCATGCGTAAAGCCAGATTAAACCATCCTCCTCACAATCAATATCACAATATGCGAGAGCCCGTCACTTCCTTCAACGCTTTTCCCTTCCTTTTTTTCCTCTGTAAGACCGACGCGCGACAGGAAGTAGCAGCTGAAACCGCTGCCATTAAAAGAGCGCTGCTTGGCTAAGCCAAACAAAAAGGACGTAGAGAATATCCAAGCGGGAGACACCAAAAACACGTTTCTTTGGGGATGGGCATATAAACTGCGACCAGAAAAGATGACAGAATTATAGTTTGACTATAGGATATAGAGCTCTTACCGCCCAACTGTGGGTAAATACCTCAATATTCACGCAGAGCCTATTAAAAGAACATCCTCAAACACCGTGCACTTTGAATTAAATGAGACTCTTAAATTTCAATCGCTTAAGAGCTATAAGGAATCTTCGTGTAAAATGTCATCCCCGTGGAACAAAATAAAAATGACGCATGGCGCCTAGACACTTCGGCTCCACGAGAACCTCGTCGATAAAATTGATTACAAACTGACATATGGGGATATGTTCACATTCACAGACTTTTATAAAAATCATCATTGGTCATTGGAATTTGTTTATCTGCAAATAAGTAATTCTTTATAATACCCCAGATCCTAATCCCAAACGCACCTTCATCCATGTTTTTTCGAACTAACATTCCATGACGAAAACCCTGTCATTTTTATTTTATTTTATTTATTTATTTTTTTGTTCATTATTTACCTGTCATGTTTACTCTACATAACTGCAATCCATTGAAGTGTTACACCAAATTTCAGATATGCGCTAAATAAAATCCCTATTATGTCTAATCCGTGTGTTCGGATCGTTCAAGACCAAATATGAATTACTCACGAATCTAAGACAACGTACTATTCCAGGTCGAATCTGTTCTCTTGCCAGTAACAATATATACACGCCGCACACTAATATCCAAATACATATGCTTTACAATATTCCCTTTATAGTGCATGTACACATGTACGATGTTTTGCTTGAGCATAAGTACGATGGTATAAGTATTAAATCTGTTTTGTCTTATCGATGATTTGACAGGTCATTTTGATATAAACTGCAAAAGAAATCCATTGAATTGAAAAATGTAACAAAGAAGAACACCAGAAATCGTTCGATGTAAAATAATGTTACTTAAACTCGTATTTATTTAAACAACATCAATTATAAGCCGCTTATATCTACATTTGATGAAAATTTTCACGGTTATATTCTGGATTTCGCCAACTAGGGAGATTGACATGAAATCACAATTAAGATCTTTTATTTTTCTTATATTTTCGTGCTTTGTTTCACACTTTAATTCCTACATGTGTTCGTTTCTACAACACTATACTGTAAATCCTCCTTTAACGGCCCATTTGACGTCTTTTTTCTTTTTCTTAAAAAAGAGTTATACGCACAGGTCTGAACCACCATCTTAATTTATTTGAAAGCTTACATGTTTTTGCTGTAATAAAATTCACCATAATGTTCTCATAGGTTTTTGGGTGCATTCCACCCGATAGTCAGCCAAGCATATTAGAAATAGTATACCAATGCCGTTGTTTGCATTCTTATGTGCGTCATCATTAGGCTACTAACACACGCATATAAAAATGAAGGAAAAAGGAAATATTATGTATGATTAAAGGAAGACGGAAATGAAATAATATCAAAGGGACTGGATGAAAAACAAATCAAAATAACAAAGGGATAAAACGAAGAAAAATAAAACCAAGTCAAATAAATAGAGAAAGTACAGAACGAGCAATCAGAACTGAAGTACAACAACACAAAAGACATGAAACGGAACGTGGAATCAATGGTGGAGTTTGTGATTCTGAATTTAGGACGGCTTTTTCTTCATCGAGTTTCCATCTAACACATTACACCCTCCAGCGTATAACAAAACACTTAAAAACCTCTGACGACTCAACGGAATGTCTGCATGTCTCCCTTGGACCACCAATAATGCAAAGGACAACGTGTGTCGCCGTTATATGTCTTTTATATAACATCGGATTATTATACATAATTAGTTGACTCTACACGATATTGCAGTGCTTTTTTCTGAGTTCTATCACCAACTATTTCTCAATTATCTTTCTATTTCATTACTATCTTTTTCTCCCTTTCTATATTTCTATGTCTTACTCGCTCTCTCTCTCTTTCGATACATGTATACACACACAGACACACACAGACACACACATATCTATCTATCTATCTATATATATATATACATATATATATATATATATATATATATATATATATATATATGTGTGTGTATGCCCGTCTCTGAGAATGCGTGTGTTATCTGGAGAATATCCGTGCTAATTCTTTTCCTTTAATGCATAATTAAGATTAGAAAGAATGCATATGTAGACCTAAGTTGTTTATATTTGAGCTGTTGTAGAGTTTTTTCAATGAAGTTAACGTTTCGTTTAAGAGATTTCATTCATCAAACATACTTGGAGGAGCTAGTAAATTCTAATTCAGTCCAATGATAATTTGTTGCTTTAATCATATTCGAAAGTCCTAAGTTCGTTGAGAAAAGGGAGTGAACAGTGAAAGTGGAGGCTGTGGCGATTCTTTTTTTTATTATAATGTATTAAATACATGCGTTCATTGAAAACCATTTTGTGACAACAAATTGTTCCCGGAGTATGAAAGAATGTTTGGTAAAGACACAAAACATGATTCAATATGTTTTTTTTTCAATATAAAAAAGAGTAAAAGTATAATAATAAAAGAGCATATAATTTTGCAATTGGTAGCAAATATTATAATATTGTTGTCTATATTGAGATTTATATCTATATGACAAAACATACGTAAAACGATGGTGGGGAACGACTAAAAATCATAAACACTTTATTAAACTTTCATGCCAATAAGGGCTAGAGTAATTAAAATAAGTGAAAGGGAAATAAGGTAGATATCTCTTTCGGCCATGACATTAAAAAAATACTATACATCAGATGAGGAAATAAATAGCGTTTCACACATGTAAAGACAAAGAAGATGACCACGATATTATATTTATTAAGTTCAAAAATGGAAACATTTAGGAAAGATATTCATGAACGGGGAGGCGTGTATGATTAGTAGAAAGTGTTCAAAGTCGAAATAAGAGTTATATGGATTATGGTGGGGTTTAATTAACGGAAATAATTACTAAACGAAAAGCGTGTACATTACATCTAAAGAGAATAAGGAATAGATCTAAGGAATGCAAACCCTGTGTATCACTTTATTGTAGGTCAATAACTTTTATTTATAAATTGATATGAAGCACAGCGATATGAAGTTTGGTGCACTGGAAGAATATAACAAAGTGCGTTATTTCCCTAATAGGAACACATTTTTTTAAAATTATGCTGATGATATTTTCGGAAAAAAATATGTTTATCACTTTATCGTAGGTATGCAAAAATGCCTTGAAAATATCAATTGAAGCTAGTCAAAAAGAATGCGCCGTTGCATGTTTGCAGAAGGTTTATCCCTAGGAGCTCTAGCCAAGAAACTGTAAAGAAATAAAAGAATATTGTATTCAGTCGTTGAAAATCCAAACATTAAATAAAGGAAGGACAAAAAAAGCCGGGTAGCAACAGTTCTGCTCTATTTGACAAGACTGGTTTACCTTCTTGTCCAGAAAGACACGCTGCCATGTCTTAACGAACTTGCAAGAAGAATTAATCCCGTAGCAAAACTTGTTTTAAAACAAACTAAAAATGAAAATATTTTGCTTCGGCTCAGGAATACATGAATACTAGCTTTAAAATTTTTCGTTTCTCCGATAAAGCCAGCGCAACCCGCGATGGCCAAAATTTGGCGTCCTTTTGGATTCCTTACCCCTCAGTTATTTCATCGTAAACAAGGAAGTACAACTGTAATGTTTTGGGCTGGACTAATTTTTTATTAACTTATTGTACAATTTCGACTGTTAGAAGGTGTCAAGCATACAAGTCGGTCTTTTATTTTAAATGAGTATTTGTCACCAGTGCGTAATGACCTTTCATTGGCGCGTCACCACAAATTGATTTTTTATGCACGAAAATGCGCCATCCAACTCAGCCAAGACTACGACACCTTACCCTCAGTAATTAGGCATTTGTGGAAAAGATTTGATTACATCCAGATATAACCCCAAGTGAGCAGCTCTGCCCAATAATAAAGGTGAACGACGTGCTCAATTTGGAGGAGGATTTTGGAAGTTTCCTATAGCAGCACATCATTTCAAATCCGCCGATTGATATCATCAGTTGACAGGAGGATATTCCAAGTGATTGTGAAACATGCGGATTATTTTGATACATCCCAGATAGTTGTAGGTGTAATTTTAACCTACTTTCTAAGTCTACGCCTAGTCGGATAATTCCATACCATCTCGTGCTTTCAGTAGTTCCCTTCCTATAAGAAGCAGTGCAAATTATTCCATACGGAATCTAAATCGGATATTTTGGAAATATTTTTTAATAACGTTTGTAAATTTTATTTTTACATCTTGAAAATATATCTGGTTATTAATATACATTTTGTGGCCCATTGTTTTATCTGTATTAGTAATTTTTTATCCAACTTGTTTTTTCCTTAGTATATTGTAAAAGGAACATCATAGCTATGATCAAAAGTAGTGATGCTAGGGAATCTGCCTGAAAGATTGATCTTTATATCTTTATCTCAGCTATGTATTGCTCATGAAATAGCAATATCAACATTATGTTTTCAATAAGATCCATAATGTTTGTCTTATTTTCTATATTCTAAGAAATCCGATTATCTATGCATAAGGTACTGTATTTGACGCCCTTCTGTAGTATAACAATACTATGTTCATATTCTCCAACCCCCTAAGGATCATTTGCCAATATATAGTAGGTCGTGTGTTTGCATTTTTTCTTGTTCAGCACATTTTCGTATTCTTAGCAATTAGTTATCAACTATTTATTCTCTAAGTTTTGCCGTTTACATTTTCCCAAAGTAAGTCATTAAGTTATGTGTCTGTGATGATTTGGATAGACTCTTCTCTTTATCAGTGTTATTACACTTTTGGACATCTATTAGATCGTTCCTTCTTTGAGGATACAACTTGTTTTATGTTTCTATAATTAGCATCCCATGAAGTGTCGTTGGTGTTTTGAAACATTATGCGTGTATTCCCTCGTGAACGTGGGATCAAGCGTTTGGATTTTTCATAGGGTTGTCTTGATAGATTTATCCCGAATTTTATTCCTTGTTTCTTCTTCGACGTGCTGTAATTGTTCGGTTATACAGCGTCACTATTATTATCATCTGACCCTTATGCATATATACGTTACTTCCATAGAGTTTGCATTCCGTTGGGGGCAGTCGACTTATTTTTCTTATTCCTCTGTTTTCCAGTTAATAAAATATATTTAGAATAGTTTCAAAAGTTTTGCGTTGCTTGTATTTTTCCAAGTTGTATTGGTATAGTCTTAATCTCCTTTAATCCAGTGCTATTCATTGCTTGATTTTGTCATGCTTTATTGTATGGCTCCCCCGCCGATTAGTAGTAATAGTAGTAGTAGTAGTAGAAAAAATGATAATAATAGTGGTTGTTGTGGTGCCCGAAAAAAAGTTATCAAATACGTTGGTATAAGCGATTATACGAGTAAAATTGTCGGTAACCTTCATTAATTGGGACTAACCGCAAGTAACCCTAGATAGCATGTATTTTCCAACTCATGCGAGATGTATTGAAAATGCTTACACATTATTGCAGCAGTCGCTTTCTATGGCGTTCATTGATGGAAATGGATGTTTTTTCTTGATTCAGATGAAAAGGCGCGTCCTCAAAGTAAGTTTTAAATCTTCCAGTTGATGTTTCGTAGTTTTTTTCTTTATATTCAAACATTCAGTTTTGCACTTCGTTACTATTTTGTCTCGATTCCCCAGGGCGGCTGTTATATAATGTATTTTTTATATGAGAAAAATTAACTATAAAACGGTCAGTTTTATTTAGTTTTCTTGTTTGTATATGATTTTGTAGTAGTATGTCTATGATAATTTACATGTCCGTTGTAAGCTATGGAAGATTTCATTTCCGGTGATATTCTCAATTTCCTATCTTGTCTTAACCACGTGTTGAATTGTCTGACTTAAACTTATCAGAGTTTTTATCCCAGTTTGTAGGACTATGTTTAGTTCTACTACACTACACGGCTATAATCCACTGCTGATCATAAATTTTACACCGCTAGAATATCCTTAAGATTAACCCCTTTTTAAGGCTACATTTTGAACTCTTCCGTCTTAAGATTATTAATACTACACTATAAAAGGTTATAGAAACTAACAGATACATTACAAAAATGTTTATTTAAAAATGTACATTTTTATTAAATTAGGCGTTTTACACACCATAATCAAAATTATAACACCAGGAGTGTAAATTGTTAGATTTCTGGTAATTCTATTTTTTTTTTATTCTAGTTAGAGGTTAGCAATCACTGTGTAAAGGTGTTACCATGCCTACAGCAAGGGAACTAACCGAAGTTGAGACCTTTGAATTATAGTATTCCATAAGCAAGGTTTGTCACAGCTACCGATATCAGGTAAGATAAATCGCAGTAAAACTGTTATTTGCAACATTTTATAAGACACTATGAATTAGTGAAAAGCAAAGTCCTTGGAAGCCACCCCTACATTTATACTGCATTGACTAGGAGATTTTTCCACGCGCCATAGTGGTGAAGGGTCCGTAATGTTATGGTGAACTTTTCCTCACAGCGGGACGATGGAGCTCCAGATACTGCAGGGTCGTAAGACAGCAGCTGGTTATGTTAGCATGCAACAAAAAGCATATTTGATGTTGGAGGGCCATCGTTTGCGTGAAATGGATGGTTATTCCAACAGGATAATGATTCAATCCACACTGCAAGACGGACCTTGAGCTTTTCACAAGAAAATCGAGGGCATCTCTTGGGACATCGTGCACACTAACCGGTCTTGAACCCAATTGAAAATGTGTGGGGATGTATAACAAGATAGTTTTATCGAAACAGCAAACAATATTCAGCAAGAAATGAACTTCGTGAAGTCATCTTCAGAAACTGGAGCAGGAACACCCGCACCCTAATGGAAACCCTTTTTTCTAGCATGCTCCAAAGAATTGTTACAGTCATCAAAAGCAATGGAGGTAGAACTCATTAAGTTTGATTGTTGAATGTTTTCATACACTTTCCATACACTTTTTGTACACTTTAATAGAATTTGTGTCTCTGGTCTTATAATTGTGATCATGTTTAAAACGCCCCATTTAATAAAAATGTAAATTTTAAAAACTAATCTATGGAATATAGCTGTTTGTTTCCATAACCTTCCAGTAACATTAATTAGCAAGAGTTGTAAATCTACCCTAAAAACAGTTTTTGTTAAAGATTTTTAATGGCCTAAAATTTTTGATCAGCAGTGTATTGTATCTCAATAGGTCTTATATTCCTAATCACAATCATTCAATGTCTCATGTAATTCTATATTCCGTATACCTTATACTTATATTTATCTTATAAGCGGCTTGATCGTAAAAATGCTCACATTTCTCGGTTTTGCTTCCTATCTGGTGAAAGAATATGATCAGTTAATTTTATGGTTGGATTAGTTTACATCCGTGTACTTCCAATGTGGTATTATTTTCTATATAAGCTTTCATTATTTTATAAGGGACGTCCTTACAATATATTAATAAATACACCAACCATAACTAGTGAACGCTTGTCTGAAACAATATGTGATGTTTATTTCGATATACCAGTGATTAGTACTAATACATACATATCAATTATATAATACTTTCCTAGAAATACATTATGAAAAACGTTTGAAACATCACCTGGATTTGATGTATAGATATATTATAACATCGAATCAAACAGATTTTTACGGTAGAGCTATATTCAATTTCTTCGTAAATGTAAAATGGAAAAGCTATTATAATGAATTGAAAAAATACTGTTTATAAATTATCAAAAATTGAAATCTGAATTGAACTTGTTATTCTATTTGTTAAGACTGACAGAATTTAATGCGTTTGTCTTTCTTCTAGCGCCGGCATTTCTTGGTAGTAAACTTCGCTTTAATATAATATTTGATTAACGCATATTCCGTATTTATTATTATATTATATTGGATCTAATACATAGTAATAATTTGAACAGTTTTGCAAAATGACTTGATCGCCATCACCGAGGATCTAAATCAAAACATTTAGCTTATAATTTACACTTCCGTTGGCATTAATGCCTTTGATATAAATACATGTTAACTGCAAGGCTACAGATTACAACATGATCCAATTGCATTTACATTACGCATTTATGTTCGCAACGCCATCGTTAACCTTCATCTGACAAATTGCATTTTGTTTTTCATTTTCGCAGTTTTCCACAAGTTTTTCCCGGCCAAATCCCAAATATAAAGTTTTACATGTGTTTGAATAATTTCATATTAAATTCCATGCCTGTAGACCAATCTTACAAAATAGTTTGGTAGGTTATTTTTTCAAACAAATATATATACGCACACATATATTGTGTTGCTGCAAAAATAATGTCGTTATTTCTTGAACTTGAACGTCAAAAGACGACATTATTTTTTCATTGACCTAATATATAGCAAGAAGTTTATATTTGCTACAAATTTTTACTCAAATATTATGCAAGTATTTCTCATGTGGAATACATTTCTGAATATAATTACACGTAAAAGTTGACTAAAGATGACTATCCCAGGAGAAAACTGAATTAAAAATAATAGGGAATACATTAAAATATTTTTTAAAGAACATTTAAATTAACTAGATTTATGCAGATGAAAGCAATTCTACGATCCATATAAAACCAAGGGGTAACTTCTTTGTGAACATACATACAATCATATTTTTATATTAATATTAATGCACGAAAATAAAAGTAGGATTATAGATTTCAATAAATGATGAACTCACAAATGTATATTTCTGTACTAAAATTTTAAGAGAAAAAACTAATAATACTTAATACAACCGAAGAGCATTTGATTATTATGAACTTTAGTATTACATTCTATAGTTTATCTTAACACATACTTTGCTAATATATGGGTATAAAATTAAGAATGTTAGAAAAATATTTTACCTATAATTTTAATTCTACTTCGATGCCACTAATATGTTAAACTATTAATCCAGGATATAACTAAAAAATGTAGAGTGCGAAAATAGAATTATGATAAACATTATAATATTTTTTTTAATCGCTCTAATAACTAAAAGTAAAAGTTAATTACATGAGATATGTGTGTAACTAATATTTTTCTTTATTAGATTCTAAGTTTACATCATTTTACTCCTTTCGAAGAACATATACAATGATCCTGTCAAATTAAAGGAATGTCTCTAAAAATGAAAATTAATATATATATATATATATATATATATATATATATATATATATATATATATATATATACCTGTACATATATATGTATATATATATATATATATAGATATATATATAAGTTGAAAATATGATTCTTACGTTTGCTTATATTCTACTTAAATTTTAATAACATAACGTTTGTGCTAAATATCTCATTTTTAACCACCCCCTTCGTATTTTAAGCCTCGGATATACAATACGCATTTGCAAATAATAAGATGAAGCAGTGTTATTTTTAAATATATATGAGAAGGCAAGGAATGCCGGTACTAATTCGTTTATAATGATTATTCAAATTAATCTATTATATACCATCCTTTAAGTTTGCAGTTCGAGACATTGCTCTACTAGACGGTGAAACGTTTAATTTAAATGAATTTGGAATTTAAAAAGAAATATTAAACTTTTCAAAATTCAAACACCAAGTCTGATTAATAGAACATAGGATACAGATTCGCAGTGTAAGATTAGAGATAATAAATCGGAATTTAACCTGGATCTTATACTTTAGTTTATTCACGTGGAAGAAAAATCAATTTAACTTCGATTTAATATACGCTGAAAGAATATCTGCACTTATTTCCCCTATCTGTCTGAATAAGTTATCATAGTTTCTTTTAAATGTGATTTTATTGATATGTATGTTGAAAAGTGAGATAAAAAACGCAAAGGATATTTTAAGCATAACCCGATCAACTAAGGCGTGATAAAATCTGATGTATCTGCAATAAATATTATATAATAGCTCTGACATTAACATTGCAAAATATTCAATACTGTCATTTCACATATTGAATTCTCCACGTCTTGTAACATTCAAATTCTCTTACTGCTCTTCATAAATAAGATGAACCAAATTATCAGTAAAATGTTTTACTGATTTGTTTGTTTATTGGACATTTTAATGATTTCCATGTATTTATAGAATTGCTGAACGTGATACGGACATAATATTATTTGCACATTTTTAAGTATAAGAAATTGTAAACAAATTGTTTCACAGCCATAAAGAATGTATCGTTATGAAACATATTTACCAACCATCATTTCATTAAGAGAACATTTCTAGATTTTAAATGTATTTCTTAGGTAATAAAAACGTTCGTAATCATAATCTTGTCACCTATTATATGTATCCATTATATATATATATATATATATATATATATGTATATATATATATAACTACTTTATTTGCCCACATAAATTGAATATACGAAAGTATGAATTTATGCGTCAACTTTAAGTATTTACTTCAAAAGTGCGCAATACGTAGGTAGAGCTAGTTAGTAAGTAATAAAATATATATGGCGATTAAGCTACATTGAATATTCCGCGTTTCATCCACTCTAGGCCTCTTCAAGCTTCTTAAGCCTGAAGAGTCCTAAAGTGGATGAAACGCGGAATATTCAGTGTAGCTTAATCGCCATATATATTTTATTACTTACTAACTAGCTCTACCTACGTATTGCGCACTTTTGAAGTAAATACTTAAAGTTGACGCATAAATTCATACTTTCGTATATTCAATTTATGTGGGAAAATAAAGTAGTTATATATATATATATATATATATATATATATATATATATATATGTATATATATATATGTATATGTATATAAGATTTTTAATATTAATATATAAATAATATAATTGAACTATTGGGTTGAATATATTAAAGGTATTCGTTTATTTATACATGACGCATAAATTCATACTTTCGTATATTCAATTTATGTGGGCAAATAAAGTAGTTATATATATATATATATATATATATATATATATATATATATATATATGTATATATATATATATATATGTATATAAGATTTTTAATATTAATATATAAATAATATAATTGAACTATTGGGTTAAATATATTAAAGGTATTCGTTTATTTATACAATTAACAATGATAATCATTTGATCAAGTGTTCTGAAAAAATGTAATGAACTCTACCATTAGAATAATCCATGAGAATGTAAGAACTCGTAGAACATACATGACATATTATATGAACACTAGTATATCTCGCGTTTCGATCATTTTCCAAACGTCTCCTATCATTTGTCTCCATGCCTATATATTATTGTTTACAATCATTAAGCCCGTAAAAAGCTTCCCTATAACACATAGCTTACGTTCCTATTTACTTGCCTCCCCATGAGGTCAGAGTAAGCCACAAAAACGGTTTTACTGCAAGAAAATCGAGCGCTATGAAATATGACACTTTTGATAAGAATAGAAATAAAAATTATCTCCTCCACTGAAAATGACAGAAAAGTTGAAGTTGTATCATCAGCAGAGATACTAAACTTTGTTCGTAGTCAAGAGGACGTATTACTTTATTATATCTTCCCCTTAATTTCCAAATATTAATCATATTTGTATTGTCATGAATCTAATAGACTGAAATAAATAAACATTCCCGTTTAACAAGAAAAACACATTAGCGATCAAATAATAGACACAAGAAAACGCAGGAAAAATGGTTCATTTACTGTTACCGCATGATTATATCAACATATGAAGACTATATAAAGAATGTAAGTACTATTACTCGGAAAAATAAACACTTATATAATTCCAACAAGTAATAATGCACTTTGTCAATCGTGGAATTCCGACAAGTAAGTAAATTACTACATTCTCCCTACATGTCTCCCTATACAAAAGAAATGTTTGTATTTAATTCATATTCCGCTTTATTACCCAAATATAAAAAAAATATACTAAACTAAACAAAGGCAACGTTCTTTAACGTCTCTGTAGATATGTAAACAATGACTATTTATTAAAATAACAAACTTATATAAAAAAAATAAACCAGAAGAAAAAATAAGCTAGAAGAATGTAAGCTATAAATATAAAAATTGTCGAAAAGAGATTGAAGACCTCTCCGATTTCTTAGTCGATTGCTTTTGACTCCTTTATTTATAAAATCCAAGTTGAATATGTCAAACGAAACTAGTCTTTTATTAGGCTTATTCTGTATCTGGGTGCTTTACGCAAATCTCTGTACCATTTTCCCTGGTCAATTACTCAACAAAAAAAATGTTCTTTTTTTTTCCGGCGGGCAAATGCAATGTGAAAGCGTTTGTATTTCTGTGAATAACAGAGCAAAAACATAAAATAAAAAGTGAAAGGAACTTTGAATAAAAATAATCTCAGTGTCTATAAGATATAGAAAAAGTAGCTCAGACATCACTTATAGAGACCGGATTGAATTCTGGCCTCTTCATCAGTTCTTGCGAACGTCAATAAATATCAAGGAGGCGGTCGTACTCGAAAATACAGATAAATGTATGCATATATGTATATAAGCCCATATATGACTATGGGTTTGTTGATAAAATTACTTCGGTTGTATCTTATTTTTCTATGCGGTGCAGAACCCTGTGGTGTACGTCTCTAAACTCAAGAATAAGAAGACCCATTAGATAAGTGAAAATGATATTAGGATAAGTCTAGAAACGACCCCTCTAGTCAAGCGTTAGAAATAATAGAGAATGAAATGTTCGAAATTAAGTCAATTGATAATTCTATTAGAAATAGTTAAATATTCTTTATGTCGCTTAATGTTATTGTAGGTTTTCTAAATTCCATACGTACAACAATAGTCTCGTTTATTGCTGAATGCATTTTATGCAAATCTAGGCATCGCAGAGGTCACGTGTGTTCGATACAAACTAATTTGTTTTTGATAAATCCACGCCATACTTACGTTTCTTTGTCTCTTCTCACAATCCTCAAGCATGTTCTTGTTGCATAATACCTAGTCCTTCCTACCTAAACACTTCCTCCTACACCCTGCAAATATTATACAATGGAATGGGGATTCTTTGCTTTAGGAGCAAAGAATCCCCATTCCATTATATAATATTTGCTTGAATATATATATATATATATATATATATATATATATATATATATATATATATATATATATATATATATGTCCTAGAAGAAGAGTTCTAGAGTAGATGAAACGCGGAATGTTCAGTGTAGCTTAATCGCCATATATATTTTATAACTTTCTAACAAGCTCTACCTTCCTATTGAGCACTTTTTAAGTAAATACTTAAAGTTTACGCATATATTTATACCCTCGTATATTAATTTTATGTGAGTAAATTAAGTAGTTATATATATATATATATATATATATATATATATATATATATATATATATATATATATATATAGATATATAGATATATAGATATATATATGTGTTCAAGCAAAATTATATAATAGAACGGGGATTCTTTGCTTTAGGATTAAAATCTGCGGAGGCTATATGACGGCCAAAAAAACGGTCGCGTAGCTGAATGAAAAAACAGAAAAAAACCGTAATAAAAACAAAACGTATATATATATATATATATATATATATATATATATATATATATATATATATATATATATATATATATATGTAATTACATATATGTATATATATATATATCTATACATGTATATATATAAACTTTTATTCATTTGAAATAATGAATTCCTCGTTGACCACAGCCTTTAATTTGCTATCAGAAGCTTCTAGGTTTCGGACGGGGATACCCTCATTATTAATGAGGGTATCCCCGTCCGAAACCTAGGGAACCTTGTGGAAGGTTTGAGGTGACAGCGCACAATGATTCATGAAATATTTGGTTAGAGTTTGGGAAAGGATGAGAACTATCCTCATATCAGATATCTGACAAATTGTCCATAGAAATGGGCCGAAAACAGTTGAAAATGATATCTAGTAGGCATTCAGTTTCTCGATATATATGCATATATGAATGCATATATATATATATATATATATATATATATATATATATATATATATATATATATATATTCATATGTATAGTCTGGTATACTTTCATGAGAATCTTGGATTTATGTGATCGACAATACATATTATATATCCGGGGTAAATGTTTTCAACAATATTTATTATTATCATGAATGTACATTAAATGAAATCATTTGTTTACTTATTACCCTGAAGTCCGAAAATATTATCCCGGCCTTACTTCTTAGTATTAACATTTTTTCCGAGTGATTTCTTATTATTAAAATGTATGTGGATATGAAATCCAGTCATTCCGTTCAGGCTCGTAATGTAGTATCCTTTAATATGTTTATGAATTTTTCACTACGGTGACAATGTGCGGTCAATCGATTGCCTTGTTTGGCCTCGATCCAGAAACGGCTGAAACACTGTTAAATGGTCTGTGAAGTTGACCAGGTGGGCCCAGCCTCTTCGGATGTCTACACTTTTATAATCGTTTCAATAGTTCTGCACGGCTGATTGCTTCACTTGGACATTGACAAACTTGCATGGGCACGACGGATAACACTCGATAATACTACAGAACACAAGTAGTATGAATGATTTAGGAGATTAACGATGGCGTCAAGTCACTGAGAAAATAATTGTTTGATCATTGCATACCCGGTGCTGAAATAAACTCGATTTCGAAGAGCGAGCGCAAATGTCCTATAATATTTGATCAACCGGGATCTCGTTATGTCGTTCTTCTTAACTTGATACCTTGATAATGGGATCAAACAAGCCATACTTATATTCTGAGCATGGCGGCATCGATTTCATTTATATTAACAAATAAAGTAAAAATACCATGAACGCATAAACGGGAAATCGTCCACATGCCAAACATACTCGTGTAATGAATGATCGTGTGAAATACTAAATATTTGCTGCATATCTTACACTATTTATGATGTAAATGCGCAAGTATGAATAGTATAATTGATGATCCTGTGAGATATTTATATAAACCGAATACTAATACTGCTATCAATACTACGACGACGACCACCCCGCCGCCACTACTACTACTACTACTACTACTACTACTACTACTAATACTACTACTACTACTACTACTACTACTAATAATAATAATAATAACACTGCTTATAATCACGGAAAATTACCAAAAAATAAAAGAATATATCTGGAAAATAATGCATATGCTATATATATTGGACTTTCAGACGGTTACTGTTTCTTTTCATCTTAGCCCATTTTATTCCGCAGAGATTGAAAACTAACTCATTTTATTACTCACACGTATTTTCAAACTTGTTATATATAAATTGTATTCGTACTGAATATATACTCTGAATATTTAACTGCTTACTTGGTTATCATGGTTTATATAGGCACCGCCAAAACTGGGGGGGGCAGTTAAGTACTTTTTGACGGACCGTCTTTTTAGAAATAAACCAAAAATCAGGTAATTATCCGATCAAGACGAAATTTTCAGCGATTATTAAGAGAAGAATGAACTTTATAATAATGTACTTATTTTTCATAAACGATATTCATATATATTTTTTTGCTTACAACCCCCCTTGCTTGGAGGGGGTACAAATATTCTTAAGATAATTATCTGAAACTGAACTCAACATATTGTGTTGTTGTAAGGGACAGAATTATAGATAAAAAAATTGTTTGCATACCTTATTTTGATGTCTGAATATCAGAACTTCGATTGTGTTTAATTATCCCGATTTTGAGTTTTAGAAGTCTGACATTCGGTGAATATTTTAAGTAAAATAATTAATTTAAATTCAGGAAAACATTTTTTTTTAATATTTATACGAAAAAGGCCATATTAAAACCTTTGATAAATAAATTAACAATTGTTTTTAGCGAGCCGAATAATGCATGACCATTATTAAACAGGCATGCCTTGAAGAATCGATAAAAAAAAAATCGCAAAATATTGTGCCCTTTGCGTCAAAAATAGCATCAGATTTTCGATCCCGTTTGAAAACGTTTGCCGCCTTTCGACTACAGTGGACCAAACGCGCTGAAATATTTTTTTTTTAATTCTGCTTTAAATTGCCCCCACCCATTTTGGTGAGCCTGGCCCCCACACACATACACATTAAAAACCAAACTCATACAAATGGTCACCTATCTGGTACTGGCCAGCCTCGGCGTTAATAATACATTAAAATTTTCGTCACTGAAAAAGAAGTTTTTTTTTGCCTGTTTTGTCTTCACTAGTTTGCTTTTTATTAAACACAAACGTAAACATTGTCGATCTAGACTCTAGATCGACGCGAAGTAATTGGTTGTCTATATGAATAAGTGGAATTATTTGAAATCCAGGTACTTATAATATAATATTTTTTTTAATATTCTCATAGAACATCATCCTAAATCTTAAGTAGACAGCAAATAAATAAATTAATTAGTTCAAAAACCTTTTTTTTTTTAATATTTATGTACGTTTTTTGTGCAAGACAAAACATGTCAATTGTTAACTTTTTGGGAAAATTAAACGTTTAAAATTTATTTAAAAATAGTAGAAAGAAGTGTTACATTATGCTGTTGTCTATATGAAAAATTCAGGGTTTTATCTTTCTGGAAAAAAAAAATACTCAGAAATAATGGATTTTAATAAATGTAATTTCGTTTTAAAAAACAACAACAACTTGATATTTCGGCCATTTTTGGCGGTGCCTATAACAAATCTACATTATTCTGATTTTTTTTCTTAAAATAATTCGATGTTTAAATTTACTATAAACAGGGAAGATAACATTGCTCATGTATTAAGGGGTGTGGCTTACATGTACTCTAGCAGACCCATGCATATATATATATATATATATATATATATATATATATATATATATATATATATATATAGATATATATATATATAGATATATATATATACTTGCATGCCAGTTTACACATTGTCGGCTGTTCAGTGCAGACGTTATTTTTTTACAAGTTTTATGTTTTAACAATTAATCACTTGGTATTAGGAATGTAATTAAATAT
The DNA here is from genome assembly GCF_053919585.1 of Euprymna scolopes. NCBI lineage: Eukaryota > Metazoa > Mollusca > Cephalopoda > Sepiida > Sepiolidae > Euprymna > Euprymna scolopes. The sequence goes on from NC_136489.1 coordinate 83,486,273, forward strand.
ATTACTAGTGGTTGATCTAAAGTTTAATCCAAATCGCTCTACGCGTTTAATCAAAATAAGCCCAAGTTCAAACATTTTATTAATTGTCTATATTTCTATTTTTAATATATTAATATATTGTGGCATGATATTATTATTATTATTATTATTATTATTATTATTATTATTATTATTATTATTATTATTATTATTATTATCATCATCATCATTATTTTTATTATTATTATTATTATTATTATTATTATTATTTTTTTATTTTTTATTTTTATTATTATACTTATTTATTTGTTTATTTATTTATTTATATATTTGATTTTATATCCCATGGGCTGTATTTATATTTTTTAGTTTATATAATTATCCTTGTTTATTTTATATATATGTATATATATTTATATATATATATAATTATGTATATATATATGTGGATTATTTTGTAATCTTTTACTACTATCTTTTACACGATAGTAAAATGAAGTGTGTTGACAAAAATATACTTTCAGAATATTTAAATTTTGATTACATGTGAAGTATTTTCAAATAAGTTCTCAACATAATACATTGACTTAAAATATCATTTTAAACAGCGTTTTTTTTTTTTTTTGCTTTATTTATTCGTTGAAATTGAAATCGGTTTAAAACTATTAATATTTTTTTTTCAGACCATTAAATTCGGGATGTAAAATACACATTCACACAATTTCCTTGTTTCAATTTAAGCTAGGCCGAAAATCTAATCAAACAGTTGGAGATATCAACTTGATCTGAATGAAAAGTAACGTATACGACAATTTTCCCCCTCAGCTTGTTTCCATCAATAATTAAAAGAACCCTTCACTAGCATCCATAGCAATGGCCAAGAACACATTATTCGAAAATACTTCTTTTAAGCTCCTCTGCGTAACGTTTACAGGGTAGAGATATTACTGGAATAGATACATTGAGAAGATTGCCAACACTGCTGCGAAGAAAGTGGGCTTTCTCTGTACCGTGATAGAAAGCTACTTACGCCTGAAAATATCCTGTACCTCTATAAGCTTACCATTCACCCATGTATGAAGTACTGTTGACACATTTGGCCTGTGCATCTGGTACTGTCTCTCACTCCTTTATAGGGTTCACAAGACAGTCGCTAACCTGATAGGTCCTGCACTGTCATCTAAGATTAAGCCTCTGTCTCATCGACAAATTATTGCCTCCCTCTTCCTGTTCTGCAAGTACTTTATTGGTGAATGATCTGAAGAACAACGATTACTTGTTTCCCGTCGATGTAAATACTCCCGACAAACCTGACAAGCAGCTAAATCCCACCTCATTCAATGTAACGATCCCTAGGTGTAAGAAAGCGTTCTACTACAATAGTTTATTTTATATATATATATATATATATATATATATATATATATATATATATA